>NC_053165.1:35951397-36189180 GCF_016835505.1 Polypterus senegalus
CCAAGTCACCAGAGCCAGGGTCTGGAAAGCAAACAGACCAGCAGGAACAGAAGGTCATCAGCAGGTAGGGAGACTCCCCTGGTGTATAGCCTGGATGGGAGAAGCAGGGGAACCACCAGCAGAAGAAGGCACTGGGCTTTGTTTTAAAGGACTGCTTCCAGCTGTAGTATTTTAAAATTGTTTTTATAAATTTATTTATTGGATTTTAACCTCCACCTTTTCATTGGCTTTTTGGATAATTTATTTAATGACTTTTAGAAGCACTGCACTATTTATTTTGAACACCATTTTTTGGTTTTACTGTTTTTAAATAAAAGCACTTTTGTACCTTTTTGCACCATCCCCTTGCTTCGTGATGTTTTTACTATCCAGCTCACCAGACAGTGTCAGGTACAACAGCTCCCAAAAGGAAGATGGGAGAACAGAGAAGAACCTGCATCGTCATATGGCACAAAACGCATTTTCTGAGGGTATTCCATGTTTATTCTCCAGATGTTATTAAACTAATGAGGAAGGGTACAGTGTCACTTAAAAGAGCCCTGAAAATTCCTCCTTTCTGGTTCAAAAGAGCTGTCTTCTTTTTTAAGCATGGTTTTCTGTCAATTATTTTCCTAGGAGATCCTTTATGCTTCCTGAGTTGTTTAAACTGCTTTGGTGAAAAAGGTATAGCTGAGTTTGTCCCAAATGACCAATGACCACTGCAGCTTCATAAGATGATTCTGGCAATAGTGTGATACGTGTTCAAATAATTCCACAGACCAAGTATCTTTATTTTAAAAGTTTTAGTAACATTTCAAGTTAAAACAATTCACACAAAAATAAAGAAAAATTGATAATTAAGAAAGGAAAGGTACTTATCTAAGAAAGGCTCTGTTTAAAGTTTATTTTATCATTTCTCTAGGTTTGGTCATACAGTCATATTACGTGTAGAACGCGTCGGGTCTTGTTCAGAAAGTGTACGCCTCTTGAGACGACCTTCCCCTTGCCCAGACACTAACCTTAAGGTCAGTAAAATAGGTCCCTGATGTTAAGTCACTATTTTAGGGCTAAAATGATTAACAGAAATGTGAAACCTACTTATATACCTAATCTTAATTATTGCGAAACCAAGTGGCGTCCATGTTGTGGAAAGACCAGCCCTGGCACAGACAGGCAGACACCAATGTTCAAAACAACAACACGTTTTATTTACACTATTTACAGTGAATAAAGTCCTGCACACAATCCAGTGCCCCTGCACCAATTACCCTCAGTCCAGGCCTCTTCAATAACCAACCTTCCTTCACCGCCTTCATTCCTTTCCTCAGAGCTTCATCCTCTTCCACCCGACTCCAGCTGATGACTGGTGGGAGGTGGCCACTTTTATTCCCACCCAGCTGTGCTCCAGGTGCCTCCTGGTGAGCTTCCTGCGGCACTTTTAATACTGTGCTGACATCCAGGGCTTCACAGTCTACTGGGCTCCCCCTGGTGGTGACCACGGGCCCCTATAGGATTGAGCTTCCATGCTCAGTTCCTGTGGCCCCAATACAAACCAGGGCGGCTGCCATGTTATGGTCCAGGGGAGGCGTAGTCCCTCTCCCGATTCTTCTAGGCATCCCGACTGGGCACAGCTCCCAGCCGCTCACCACAGTGTGAAACAACTAAGTGGCATCTGCTTTCTGAACAAGAGCCAAAAGTTCTTATCAGCACTCTCAAAAACTGTGTGCCAATATCCTATTTGAAAACATATCTAACAGTCCATGCGAGCAGTAGGACTACATTCTAATTGGCTTAATTAACACTCAGTTTTATAGGTGTAGTAAAGGAAATTCTATTTCATGTTAACCTATAGGGGGTAAATGACTATGAGGGGGAACCCAAAAATAATAAGAATTAAAAAAAAATCATATATTTCTCTGAATATTTCCAAAATTTAATCAACCTCAAAATACTCTCCCTGAGACACAATACACTTGTCCCACATTTTTTTCAATTGTTCAAAACTGTTCTGAAACTCTTGCAAAGTGATAGCCTTCAATGCCTCCGTTGTTTGCTTCTTGACCTCCTCTACATCCTGAAAAGGCTTTCCTTTATGGTCCCTCTTCCTTTCTTGGAAATGAGAAAAAATCTCAGGGTGCAAGGTACAGGGAGTAGTGGGTGGGAACTGCTGTTATCCTGTTTTTATGTGAGAAACTGCCAGACAGTCAATGCAGTGTGGACAGATGAGTATTGATGTGATGCAGAAGCCACTTGCCTGATCACCGCAATTCGGGTTGTTTTCTCCACACAGCATCATGCAATATGGTAAACACTTTAAGGTAAAAGCCCTTGCCTGGCTCAAAGCTTCTTCTTTGAATGCCTCGCAAAGTATTGTGACAGCTTCTGCTGTTGTTTACCCAAAAGGAATCAGAACTTGATGCAAACACGTTATTCTTTCAATTCTACCATCGCAAAATCGAAGAAGAGGGTTACAGAGGCCCAAGAAAAATAATTACACTGACCTTACAGACCTTTCCCCAAGGACGCTGCTTGGCCAAATGATGCAGAGGGCAGTCTACTACATGCACTTAGTGGCAGACATCGGAACTAATGCTTCTCCAGTCTCTAGAAAAATATTCTCATTATTTTTGGGTCCCCCCTTGTATACCATAATCTAAGTGGCTATAAGAAAATTATATTTTTTTATCTTTTCATGGTTTTCACGACGGACCGATCAGGTGGAAACAGACCAGTTCTTAATTGCAGTTCATCAAGGGTCTTTCAGGTCCATTAAGAGATAACAATAAAGTAACTTTGTAGCATACTCAAAAGCTTCCAAAAAGGACTTATAACACGCCCTAGGTACACAGTGACGTTCCATGGTAGTAATCTACATTTGTCCCTGGGGTTTTTAAAAACAGTAATATAATTGGTGTTAAGAATAATCCTCTATTTATTACCCTGAAAGAATACATTTTGAACCAAGTAAATAAGACAGATTCCAGTGATGAGTGTATTTTGTGAAAGATTTATCTATCTCCTGACTTTTGCTAGCCGAATCATCAGATCATCTATAATGACCAAATTTATTTTCACAGGAGTGAGAAGTTCATCATCTCATAATAATTGTTGAAATTTACCTTACAGCTTGTCGTATGTTTTATTCCAGGAAACATAAAACCAAATTATATTTTGTAAAGGATAAGACTGTCATGATCTTGCTTGAGTTCAGAAAAGCACAGCTGCAAAAACACTTCCAAGGTTGCCTAGTAGAGGGGGGAAACACTGTTAAAATACCCTGACTAGGAACTCAAAGGGCTGAGAGAAATGTTGAAAAAATAAATGTTTATTTTAGTGAACAAAAGGCTGAGCAAGCTCCAAAGAGCATAAAGGAGACACCTCAAAAGTCAAGGTAATACAGAATAAAAAGTCCCAATACAGAATCCAAAAATTGTGATTGAAAACAGAGCAGAGGTTCAAAAAACAACAAAAAAGAGTCCCAATCTGAAATCCAGAGACAAGGTCAAAAACAGACCAAAGGTTCAAAATATGAATAATCACAGTCCCAAAACGAAATCCAAAGACGAAGTTGAAAAACAAAGCACAGTGTTGAAAATCCGGAAAACACAAGCTATAGCAATAACACAGAAACTCACCAAACCTCTCCACTCCATTGCATGTTCAATGAACCACAAGGAACTATGGGAGGCCCTCCCTTAAATAGAGTGAATAGCCATTCCTGGCTGTGATTGGCAGGTGGCCCCCCAAAATAAGGGTTATAACCTAGGCAACATCCCTTTCCCAACATATAAACAGTAAAATGTACAAAAGAAACATTAATATAAATAAGTGATACAAAATTAAACAAAACAGACAAGAAACACAACTGTGAACACCAGCCAGGGGGGAAATGCAGGTTGAAACATGACAGAAACAGAACATGATTTGTGTGTTTCAGTAATTTTTTTACATAATAGAATTTTCTAGAACAGGACTAACTTGAAATAATTTTAGCGATGGGATGTTGAAGTCAAATATCAAAATGTCTTTTAGTATCCATACGGCCATGTAGTGTAGTCTTGTTATACACCACTCTGAATTTCTGTTTGTGTGGTCTGTTTTCTAAAGTGAAGTGCTTTTTATTTCTACAGATCTGATTGCCATGAACTAATATCTCTTGAGGAGGAGCTTCATCAGATATTGCAAAATTCTGAACTAGTTTGGTTAGTGACTCGAAGTTTACAATTTTACCCATTTTGTGGTTAATGGTAATGCCTTTCACCTTCATACATTGTCACTCTTGAGTCACAGATTTGCATTGAAACAAAGGAGGTTGTAGAGACAGGAACTTTATTCAAACACTGCAAACAAACATTTGAATATTTTAAAAGTTTAAACGTGCTCCTTGACAGGACAGAGATGACAGTTCTGTCTCTCAATTAAAAGCATGCAAACTTATTTTCTTCTTCAAAGGAGTATGTGTCAGGAGCATAGAATGTCTGAGAGACAGAGAGAAGCAAATGATTAAGTATGCAGAGTACCGTGCGGGAAGCTTATCGCACGACAGAGCCGCAAGTAGCCTAACAAGTAAGGTAAGGAGCAATGTGAAGGTAATCTGTCAGCATTTTTAGGAGGGGTTCTCCCAGGACCGTCTGTATCCTCTAGGGGTGCGATCAATCCCCCAGCTCACAACATGTTTGTTTTCGCCGAGCTGTTTTATAACTGTAAGCCAATAAGAAGGCTAACAGAATGTTACGATATATAACATGATGTGTGGAGTACAAGTCCAAGGAGGTTATGTTCAACCTTTATAATGCACTGGTGAGGCCTGATCTTAAGTACTGCGTGCAGTTTTGGTCCACAGGCTACAAAAAGGACATAGCAGCACTAGAAAAGGTCCAGAGAAGAGCAACTAGGCTGATTCCAGGGCTACAGGGGTTGAATTATGAGGAAAGATTAAAAAAGCTGAGCCTTTACAGTTTAAGCAAAAGAAGATTAAGAGGTGACATGATTGAAGTGTTTAAAATTATGAAGGGAATTAGTACAGTGGATCGAGACTGTTATTTTAAAATGAGTTCATCAAGAACACGGGGACACAATTGGAAACTTGTTAAGGGTAAATTTCGCACAAACATTGGGAAGTTTTTCTTTACACAAAGAACGATAGACACTTGGAATAAGCTACCACGTAGTGTGGTAGACAGTAAGACGTTAGGGACTTTCAGAACTCGACTTGATGTTTTCTTGGAAGAAATAAGTGGATAAGACTGGCGAGCTTTGTTGGGCTGAATGACCTGTTCTCATCTAGATTGTTCTAATGTTCTAATATGCAAAGGATGAGTCTTTGGGCCTCCTGAAACAAATTCTGTAATACATTCGCCAGGATTTACCTCACTAGTGAGCTCTCCTAAATAGTCACCCAGAGGAGGATTGTACTCGCCATTAAATTAAAAAATAAAAACATTGACTCCATGTTGTGGTACAACATCCTTTCCTCCAATCTGTCCAGTAGCTTGTTCAAGTCTAACTGGGCATAGGCAGTTCTGAAAGTAGCAATAACAACATTAATGGTGCCAGGAAGGGTATATTTTTCATTGGCATATCTCCACTGAATTTGAGCAATCTCATCTCATTCTTTGGAAAAAATATATTTCACGAATTTTTCTCCATCCTTGACTAAGCTAGTGGTGAGATGGAGGGGCTTCTGGCGAAATCTGCCCCAAAGAGAATTTAAAAACAACTTGAATCAGTCTCTTAGCCAGACGTATGGCAATGTTATTGTGAACCAATTGTATGCTTTCTTTCTGATAATGTTCTTTGATTTACCGATCTTGGGAAGCTTCATCCATACACTAGGCAGGAAAGCCCATAGCCTCTTGTTTACCTTTCAGATGAAGCTTGGTATAGTTCAAGAACAGTTCAGAAGTACGTTTGAGGTAATGCCAAATTTCATGAACTTTTAATACTTTATAACCTTCACCAAGGGGCATTGCTATTTCCACACTGCACCAAATCCCAGTTAAAACTCTTTAATCCTCTGTGTGATGACAATCCACAGTCTCAGCTTCTGTCTCTGCTCAGATGCAACATACAGATGCAACATAGGGTGAACATTAATTTCCTGCAAAACCTAAGAGGCAGGAGTAGGAAAATTGAGATCACGTGGCAGATGAACTGTGGCTTTAATTAAGCAAAAATATATGGTGGGATTGCTGATCAAATACATTTTAGTTTTATTAACAAACTAATTCAAACTAATAAAATTATTATAGTCAAACTGTTCATCGTCCTTGTAATGTAATTTTATGGCATTGGTACAACCACCAAACAAAGAATCCTGAGGTTTATACAATGAAGGTAATTGCAATGTTTGAAGAAAACTTCTGGCCTGAAATCGTCTTTTTACATCATCTACCATTCATTCTCCCAGATCATGCTAATATTGAGATTAAATTTGATCCGACGTATTTCCAATTTATGCATAAACATTTGATACATAATCACACACGTCACTCTAGTTAAAGGATGTGTAGTTTAAATTATAACATTCTGGGCAGCCATAGTAAAAGCAGCCAGGAAACGCAAAGGCTGTTGGAACATCACTGTCACTGCACAGCCATCAAGAAAAAAGGACCCTCCCTAAGGTTTAGAACGTGCTGAATGTTAAACTTTTCTGTTTCACATAAATACGTCAGCCATTGAATAGAGCCGTTGGAGTAGCTTTTCTGACTACTAGTCAGAAAGAATTATGCTGATAGATTTTGGCATCATGCAGTTTTGCCTGTATATGGCCATACACAGAGAGGCTAGGGTCATACACTGAAACAGGTCAATATTGCTAATTTTGAGGACCTCGTCTCTAAATTTAATGCAGGCAGTTATAAGAATTTCCACATCATTTTTACAATAAAAAGCCATCTCCTCTTTAAAATTTAAAACACCATGTTTGACATTCTCATACCAGGCAAGAGAATCTTTTCTTTCATCATCATGCACTACACGCCATAGCATTCAGGCTCAGGATAGGGACCAATATAGTCCTAGTTTTCAGCCATATTGAAAAAATGATGAAAATACCCCTTTTCAGCTTCAAACCCCATGGCTTTAGGCATGGCACTCATCTTCATAGGCAAAAAGTTGAGCAAGTTGATAAACAACTGATAACCTGAATCAGTGAAGCACATCAGCTTATTTCATTGAGTGGTAGCCTAAGGGTTCACTCCATTTTCAATCAAAAACTACATTAAAAAGTATCCATTGTAACCTTTTGAATTTTGCGCTATGTAAAGTATAGCTGTTATACTTGGGCCAGAAGTATCTGGTGTATACAGTCTTCCCCTGCACAGAACCAAGATTTGCCACACAAGTACATACAATGTACATAATTTGCAATGTTTACTCCTGTTTCTTGCCAACTTTCAAAATCATAAAACACACACTGTAGTTCTCACACAATTTCCCTGGCTTTAATGTTTCTAGAAAGCATTGATGCTTTTCTACCTCATTTTCAATTTTTGATTAACAAACGTCACATTCCTTAGGGTATGTCTGCAGTCAGAAGAAAAACAGATATTGCTGTGTCCTTCACAGCGATTGCTAAAGGTTGTGAAGTAGCCTGCATAACAGTAGTCACACAAGTATTTTACTTTTACTTAAATTTCTTATTTCTTGGACATCTGTACCGAACGACAATTTTTAATATCTAGTAAGTTTTCAAATTTATGAATATCTGCAAAGGCCACTTTTTCATGTCCAGATTGCCCAGCACTGTTAAGAAGGTTGTAACCTTTGTGCATTGTGAGATTTTTTAACTCTTTTGAGACCCTCCCAAATGGGGCAACACACCGAAATGTGATTGACGTATCTGTTGAGGGCTGCTTGTCCATCGCAGAAGCAACAACAGGTTCACAACGCCACAGAGGTAACAGCAGGCTCACCGCCTCATCGAATAATACGTCCTATTGCCCGATGGGTGATGCAGGAAACACTATAACTTGCCACTGACCTAGCCCCGCCCTACCGCTTGCTGAGTTTGTGTGTAGTAGAGTGTTTGGTCCCACTACAATAAATAACCTGCTGCTCCTGTTTCAAGTTAAATAAAACAAATTTTTCTGAAATCCTTATACTCAGCCTCATTTTTGGATGCAAGGTAGTGATTCACATGTAACCAGGAGTGTGGACTTGCACCAATGGAACCCCAAGAGGAACATTACCTCCCAATACCGGTGGAAGAAGATGAGGCTCTTGTGGGTGCTCCTGTCTTTACTCACCCCAGCGATGTGCTGGTGAAGATGAGTCCCTCAGATGACCCAGAGCATTTACTATTCTGCTTCAACTGCACGGCAACACTGATATGCTGGGATAGGGGAGACTGGACAGCTATTTTGGCCTCTTTTTAACAGGTCATAAGAAACCTCTCTCCCAATAGGCTTGATGATTGTGATTTCCTGAAGCAACAGATACTCTTCTGCACTTAGTCCGGTGACCAAGGGGCACCAGTTTTATCTGCGGTGCTTTAAAAAGGAGGATTGGGTATTGGTGCTGATCCCTTTGGACCCACATACATTTCAGGTGAAATGGCTTGGCCCAGAAGTAGTAGAAGAGAGCATTAGTCCAGTGAATTATAAATTCAGAATTCCCGATCATTGGAAGCACATACAGGTTTTCCATATGAAACTATTAATGAGTGGTATGACCTGCACAAAGCCCTGGTCACATCAGCAGCAGTTGCACAAACTGAAGTCATTATTGACGATGATTTGATGGATACACAAAAGGCAGAGTAGAAGAAACTAATCGTAAGGAACTCTTTTTTTGTCTTTTTGGCCTTGCCTGGCTGGACAGAATTTGCAGAACACAAGATTGTAACTGCCCTCGGTGTTGCTCTACACGTTCCTCTATATTGTCTGCCAGAGGCAACGTGGAAGGTGATACATGAGGTGGTGAAACAGATTTTCAAATTGTGGGTTATCCACAAAAGCAAAATTGAGTGGTGGAGCCCAATTGTTTTGGTCTCAAAACCGAATAGCTCAGTCCAGTTTTGTATAGATTTCTGGCACATGAAAAAGATTTATAAGTTTGATGCGTACCTGAAGCCGTGTAAAGATGACTTGTTGAAGAAACTCGGGCAAGCCTTTTATATCTCCGACCCTGGATCTCACGAAAGGGTACTGGCAGGTGCCCCTAGATAAATCTAATTGCGAGAAAACCGCATGTCTCGACAATGTGGTTATTTTCAGTAATGACTGGAAATCTCACCTCAACAGCATTTTGCCAGTTATTAGTAGAACATGAAAACTGTTTCTCTTTTAGTTACTGTATGTGTTCAACATTTCTTGCCTCGCTCTTCCTGTCATCTTACACTTACAAAGATCATTGTACACACGGAATGCACATGAAATGTATGTGTTCCAAATAACAATATATTATTTACCCTATACAAAAGCACCTCACACCCACATAAACAGACTTGAGCTGGGAGAACTCTGTATACAACTAAAGCTGCATCGGTTGGGGATGGGATAGCAGGCTGCATGCTGGTGCTGATTGACACATTTGCAAAACAAAAGACGCTGATGAGGAGGTGCAAAGGAATTTAAGGTGGCCTAGCATTACAAGTTTTTTGGTAGGGTTTAGAGATCTAGTGTTACTGAATTGACAAAGGACAGAAAGAGCCATAGTATTGTCTGGACCAATGCCTGTGACAGAGCCTTTTCAGACTTAATGGGAGGATTATCATTTACAATAGCAAGAGGTACAAACCAGACTGCAACAACCACCATGCAAAGACAGCGTGGCACCCTGCTATGCATTCTGGTCGTCGTACCACAAATGAGTAACAACAGACGTTTTATGTTGATTTATGTGTGAAACCATTGCTTTATGTGTTTTTCAGAAAACTGAGTTTTTTGAAAAAATATTCAGCCATCAAAGAATGTCCTCTTAGAATAATATGTGTATTTTGATAAAATCAAAAGGCATAGTTTAACTACTAAATAGTTTAAAATATGCAACAAAGAGCTGGGGACTTATTTTAATTGTGATGTTTTTTTGTTTAAATATTGTATTTCTTATGATCTTTAAAAGTTAAAAGCACAATTTCAGATTAAGTGAGATCTTAGAGCTTTAACATTTGCATGCTAAAGGATGTCTATTCGTTAGGAGATTATTTCAATCTAATATATCCATTTTGTTATTTTTTAATATTGAAAAAAAAACTTAATTTGTGAAAGGGTGATTTGAACAGATGCAAAAACTTAGTTGCTGATTAAAATCATTGAGTTCTGGTGACTTGAAATTCCTGTGGCGTGAAACAGATGCATGCTTACTGATAAAGCCACAGGTTTCCTGTGGCTTGAAATTCATGGCTGTATGTTTTTTCTGCTGTTGCCTTCTTAGTTACTGATAAAAACCACAGGTTTCCTGTGGCTTGAAATTACGTAACAGCTGAATACTTAGTTTTTGGTGAAGCAATTTGTGACACAATGTTTTTTAACTGAGGCCTGCTTAGTTAATGATAAAACCACGGACTGCCCGTGGCTTGAACAATTCGTGACAGCATAGTTTTATCTGATAAAGATGCAGGCTTCCTGTGGCTTGGTCGGCAGAAGATGGATATTTTAATTTAGCAATAAAGGATACCACCTTATCGTTGTGGAGGGGTTTGCGTGTCCCAATGATCCTAGGAGCTCACCTGTCCAGGGCTTTATGCCCCTGATAGGGCCACCCAAAGCAAACTGGTCCTAGGTGAGGGATGAGACAAAGAGCGGTTCAACCAAACCTCCTATGAAGAATAAAAAATGTGGACGCCGTTTTCCCTTGCCCAGACGCGGGTTACTGGGGCCCCCCTCTGCAGCCAGGCCTGGAGGTGGGGCTGGATGGCGAGCGCCTGGTAGCCGGCCTGCACCCATGGGGCTCGGCCGGGCAGAGCCCAAAGAGGCAACATGGGTCCCCCTTCTCATGGGCTCACCACCTATGGGAGGGGCCAAGGAGGTCAGATGCAGTGTGAGTTGGGTGGTGGCCGAAGGCGGAGACCTTGGCGGTCCGATCCTCAGCTAGAGAAGCTGGCTCTTGGGACGTGGAATGTCACCTCTCTGAAGGGAAAGGAGCCTGAGCTAGTGCGCAAGGTTGAGAGGTTCCGGCTAGATACAGTCGGGCTCACCTCGACGCACAGCTTGGACTCTGGAACCAATCTCCTTGAGAGGGGCTGGGCTCTCTATCACTCTGCAGTTGCCCCCCGACTTGGAGCCTGTTCATTGGGGTTTACCCCGGTGGACGAGAGGGTAGCCTCCCTCCACCTTCGGCAGGGGGAACAGGTCCTAAATGTTGTTTGTGCCTATGCACCGAACAGCATTTTGGAGTACCCACCCTTTTTGGAGTCCCTGGAGGGGGTGCTAGAGGGCATACCTTCTGGGGACTCCCTTGTTCTGCTGGGAGACTTAAATGCTCACGTGGGCAATGCCAGTGCTATACTGTACTATATACAGTAGGGCCTGACTCGACACAGATAGACACGGAGGCACGTATAAAAAGTACAAAGACTTTTTCTTCAGCTGTGGGACACGTCTTCCCTGTGCCACACAGCCCAAACACAGTCCCAAAGCACACACTGAAACCACAACACACTTTTCTTCCTCTACCACCACTCCTCCACAAGCTTTGTCTACTTCCTCACAACTCTGGCTCTTTGAGTGGTGGTGGCTGGCCCTTTTTATAACCCACCTGGAAGTGTTCCAGGTGCTTGACCATCTGGTCCTAATTGCATGTCCGGGTGGGGCTGAAGATTCGTCCAGCCAGGCTGCCGAGTCCATGCAGCTCCCCCTAGTGGCCATCCATGCCCCCAACCAGGCTGTGGAGGACTCCATCTCCCATGGAGCCCTGCGGGTGGTTGGGGAATCACCGTCAGCCATGGAAGCTGCCACCAAGCGTCCCGGGGAAGGTACTGGACTGCCCATGGTGGCTCCCCCGGAACATAAGCAGCAGGGGCGTCCCTGCCAGGCATGGGACCCGGCTGTCCTTCACACAGTGTATACAAGAGATTAGAAATTGTAATAAGGATAGATAGATAGTTAGATAGATAGATAGATAGATAGATAGATAGATAGATAGATAGATAGATAGATAGATAGATAGATAGATAGATAGATACTTTATTAATCCCAAGGGGAAATTCACATACTCCAGCAGCAGCATACTGATAAAAATAAACAATATTAAATTAAAGAGTTATAAAAATGCAGATAAAACAGACAATAACTTTGTATAATGTTAACGTTTACCCACTCGGGTGGAACTGAAGAGTCGCATAGTGTGGGGGAGGAACGATCTCCTCAGGCTGTTAGTGGAGCAGGACAGTGACAGCAGTCTGTCGCTGAAGCTGCTCCTCTATCTGGAGATGATACTGTTCAGTGGATGCAGTGGAGTCTCAATGATTGATAGGAGTCTGCTCAGTGCCCGCCGCCTGCCACGGATGTCAAACTGTCCAGCTCCGTGCCTACAATAGAGCCTGCCTTCCTCACCAGTTTATCCAGGCATGAGGCATCACTCTTCTTTATGCTGCCTCCTCAGCACACCACCGCGTAGAAAAGGGCACTCGCCACAACCGTCTGATAGAACATCTTCAGCATCTTATTGTTAATTCTGTTAATGATATTATGTTACTCAGTATCCATGAGCTGCTGAACAGAGTTCGTCAGAAAGATTCAGCTTCCCCAGTTTGGCACACTTGTCAAGTTTCATCTGGAACTGTATGCTCTTTTAGTCCCCATCTTACACCAAAGATGTAAGGGAAACACAAATTGAAGTTGATTAGTGGGACAACAAAAACAAAGGAAAATAGTGATAACTGCTGATATAAGGAAAACTGGTGCACTGAAGGTATACTAGATAAGCCTAGTGTATCATCATTGTTGACTGTAGAGTAGTCTGAGGATTGTATTTTCTTTAGATACATTCTAGGGAAAAACTGGTAAGTCTACTTACTTGCAGTTTAAAGTAAACCCTTTCCACTCCATTTTAATGGTCACGGCCTGCAGCAGAGTTTTGCTGGATGAAAGTGCTATAAATAAATGTACATTCTGAAGAATATACCAGACACTATCATAATTTGTCCATTAAAGCACTTCTTTTTTTGCTGTTACATTTTAATACAGATTGATCAGAATGTTTTATTACTCATGGATGACAAGGCTTTATCCACTTATTTTCCCCTATATGGTGATCATTTAGCAGTTTTAGACTTCTGTAAGAGGCAAACATTTCAGACGCATGAAATGTCTAGAAAAGAAATGCTGCTACAGAATTTACGCAAGAAACTCTGTGTTTTGAAAAGACCTGAGCCTTGTTCAGACGAAGAGGTTAAACGACCAACTAAACATAGGTCCCGGCATGGAAATAGTAATGCTAAAAATTTTGCACGAAAAATTGAAATTGGGTGGCTTCAGAAAGAAAATAAAACAAGTGATCTTAACCAAGTACATACAAAAAATGGTGGAGGAACAATGAAATGATCAGTTTTTAAGAGTGCTGCAAAAGAAGACATTCTAAATATGGCAAAAAATATTTTCTTTCCTAATGGTAAGTCATCACACGGATCAGTTGAGTAATTTGATTTTGATATTACCAACTTTGAGCGTAAGTCTCTAATGGATGAAGACACAGTTGGAGAATTATATGACCAAACAAAACTCCCACTACAGCATTTTTATATGGTTACTTGCAAGAAAGAAATCATAAATTGTGAAGCAGTTTGCAGATCTAAGACTCTATTAGAAAGAAAGGAAACTCCTAATATTCACAAATCACTGAACAACTTTCCAGCATCCTCACCTGCAAAGTCTAGAGATCTTAATGAGGGATTAGTCTCAGACTCGCAGAATGAAGCTGTCTTTATAGTGCCTGATGACTTGATATCTGAATTTTGCAAAGCAGGTTGCTCACATACCCTATAAGATTTTCCTGCAGATGCTTTTAATTCTGCAAACCATTTTATATTTTATGTAAATAAACATCAAAAAATAAATGAAGAAGGTTTGGATTACAATTATATAAACTACGAAATTCCCAAATCACCTGGGGCCTCATGTATAACGCCGTGCGTAGAACTCGCACTATAACATGGCGTAAGCACAAAGCCGAAATGTGCTTACGCACAGAAAAATCCAGATGCAGGAATCTGTGCGCATCCAACTTCCACGTTCTTCCGCTACATAAATCCCGATCAGCGTGAAAACTAACGCCGGCACACACGATTATGTAACGCCCAAATCCTCCCAGAATTACGCCTATTTGAATATGCACATCAATATAAATCGCCCTTAAGCGCAGCCTTCTGTGAAAAGACAATGGGAAAAGCACGGGGAAAATATAAGAATTTCAGCGAATACCAAGTGGAGGCAAAGGAAAAACATACTATTTGTTCAAATAAACTGTGGTATAATCAACAAAAGGAAGTTGATTGAGTGACATAGCGTGTTGGAGAAACTTGAAAGCTCACATTCACAAAATCGCACAGTGCCGGAAATAAAAAAGAAGTCACATATCAAAGTTGCCAGGAAAAGAAGAGTTGTAAGCCCACTGTCTGAGTGTCATATGAAAGTTTATTAGGGTACAGAGAAAAAAGGCACACGGTGGGGAAAAAGCACGAAATGTCAACTTCAATCTCGACATTTCCACTTTAATCACGTAGTTTATTTTGTCATTTAGTAGAACATTATAAACTTCATCTTAAAATTGTTTAATTAACCAGTTTCTCAAATCACATCATAATTAAAGTAGCACGTTAAATGCTTTGTTTTGTATTTGATCTTCTACTCGTATGTGATCTATGTGTGTGAATCACTACTTGCTTCTTAAACTGGCTCTCTTCCTCCAACTGGACACAGAGTCCATTACATTTGTGATATTACAGCTCTCTGAATAACTAAAATACTGAGATGTATACGTGATGTCATTTTCATGATGATAGAAGTTAAAGCACGTTATTAAACATGTGTTTCATAAGCCTCGTGCTCATGACAAGCATTTATCTTTTGCCGAAATTTGTAGCTGCGTTTTTAGCTGTGTTGTTATTTTCTCTTTCTGTTTTATATTCAATATATATTGGCGTGGCCACCCCAAGAGTCCTTGCTTTTCTTTCCCCAAGTAACCGATCGCCACACAATCAGCTCTGTAATAGACGTTAAGCCATCTGTAAGCTTAGCCCGATTCTTCAAAACGTTTAAAGAACATTGAAATATCTTCGTAGTACATGTTTAATTATTCTATCCTTCACGACACTCCCAGTGAAGAATATAGATTATTTAAATGAAGTTAAAGTTTTATGTGTATAATTTAACAAATATATTTTGCTGCATTTCACCTTAAAAATGATATCGTCATCATATGTAAATACGCGCTTTATAAAGTGGCCCAGGTTGTGAGATATTATAACTGTAGTGCAAGTTTACAGTGGGGTGATTGTACTTATAAGTACAAACCGTTCTACAAGGAGCAATTGATTGAGTGCATTTAAAGTTCTTGGGATTAAACTGTTTCTGAACCGCGAGGTCTGTACAGGAAAGGCTTTAAAACGTTTTTCAGTGGCTGAGACAGCGTGTCCTTAAAGCTGTATACCGATAATTCTCTTTCCGATCAGCTGCTGCTGTGATTCACACTCAGATACAGTAATATAAATACTCCGAGTCGTGCAGTGAGAGTAATATGGAAAAAGATGATCCGCTGTGGCAACTCCTAACGGGAGGAGCTGAAAGAAGAAGAAGAAGAAGTTAGAGTAACAACGCTAAAGCAGTTATGGTATTTGGAATACTATGGCTGTTCCCTGGACCATTATATTGTTACGAGTTAATTACAATCAGATGCATTACACTAATCAACAATATGCGGTTAGTTCTGTGTATTTATAAAGCCGCGTCATTAAAATAAGGATTAATCACACAAGAACAGTACCATTGCTTTGACGCTGGGTGCCACCAGTTTGCAAAACCGAGCGGAGAACTTGCGTACGACAAGGCATGAGGTACCATGGAAAAGTGCGTGGCTTTACGCCAAGTGTAGGTTTTATACATCGCGATTTGAATGTGGAAAAGTTCTTACGCAACATTTCTGTGCGTATGCACCGTTTATACATGAGGCCCCTGAAGAGTGCCAAAAAGAAGATAAACAGTGTACTGAACATGACATTTCTAATGATGCAGTATTTACCACATTGAGCGATGACAGCAACATAATTGTCTTTGGACCTTCTTTTGATTCTGATGTCTTATCAGACACAATACCTATTGAGTCTACAACATGTTTCATGGAGTTTGACCTTATTGTAAGATGTGGAAATCCTATGGAAGATATAGTAGACACTTTTGAGAAAAATCCAGAAATTGACCATGGCTGCACTCTGAAGATTAAAAGACTTATATCCACAGGTGAAATGGAAGAACCAGAAGACTTTGGTGGAATAGTACGTGATGCATTAGCAGAGTTTTGGGAGGAATTTTACAATAAATGCACACTTGGTAAAACATTCAGAGTGCCATTTCTGAGGCATGATTTTACATTAAGTAAGTGGAGAGCCATAGCAAAAGTGATCTTGATCGGATACAAGTAGTGTAAGTACTTTCCAGTACAGCTTGCCCCAGCTTTCATGCAGTAGGTTTTTTTGGAAGCATTGAGAAAAAAAGTACACTTTTAGACAGCTTCATGAAGTTTGTACCCTCTTTGGATTCCGAGGTTCTCCAAATAGCAATTTCTAATTTCATATAAGTGGAATTACCTGAGCTTGTTGAAGTTCTTTAGGAACACTCATGTAAAAGGCTACCCAAAGCTGATAATATACAGCAGATAATAATGGAGATAGCACATAAGGAGTTGATTCAAGAACCACAGTTTTTTTTTGATATCTGGACCGAAGTTCTGAAAAATATCATGTTTACTGTGACATCATTAAATTAAATTTATGAAGAGGCAGTGCCTGACAGCAAGAAAGTTCAAAGATGGTCCATTTTCCAAATGAAATGAGTCAAAATCAAAAAACATGTTTCAAACTATTTGGTAAAATTCAGCAAGAAACTAGATGATTCAGAGTTGGCCACATTTCTTTGATTCTGTACAGGCTCATATATAATTTGCAGAGAAAATATTGATGTAACTTTTGTGAACCTTGAAGGTTTGGCACGCCGGCCAGTGTCTCATACTTGTGGTGGTGTTTTGGAATTGCCAGATAACTATGAAAGTTATCCTGAATTTCGCAGTGAATTCTTAGCTGTTCTTTGCACTTTAGCCGCAAAAGTTGGAATTGTTCTCTGTTATGTTCCCCTAATTATGTTCCAAAGTGAGTGAGGAAAAATATTTGGAATACCAAGAAATTATGGTTTCATTAGTAGTAGAACGTATGGTTCATTATACAAGCAATGTTGTACTTTTCTGATATTAAAAAGATGTTCTTCTTGTTGGACATTGACTCACACTTAAAAAATGCTATTAATGCATATATAGCAGTACAACTTAAAACAAATTTCTAGATTTTGTCAGGAAAAGCAAAGGATTTTATTTCCTATTTCATTGTTTTCATATAGTGTGTTAAAGAGAGGCATATTTTTGTGATTACTAAAGAACAAGATTGTAATATTTTGGCTAAATTATTTTTATTCTTTGTTTGAAATATTGACTTAATTGTTATATGAATACTAATTAAGTATTCAGTTTGATGCAAATTTTCGCACAAAATAAAATTTGTAATGCTATCATTACTCTCCTGAAATGGTTAAAACATGTATGATGTGTATTTTCTTGGGCTGTTTTAAAAGTCCTTTCACTTTTTTCTTCTGGAAATTAACAACATTTTTGGTACAACAATTTGAATACAGAATAAAGAATTTTGTATGCTGTTACAGTTTTTTTATTGATAATAAACTTTAAATAATTACCAACTTTTATATTCCTTCCTTTTCATAAAGTGTTATATGTTTGCCTAATTTGCAACTGCTATCTTTGTATAGTAAAATACTGTGAAAAAATGCAAGAAATACTGTAAGCATATGTGCAAATAACATGAGAAGCACAGTGATTGGATTGGCACTATTTTCTCAGAGATAGTTCTATGTTCAGACACTATTCTGGACACTGCCTGTGTAGTTTGTGTGTTCTTTCTGTGCCTGTGTTAAGTTTTCTATACCAATTTCATGTCTTTGCTATTTCAGTCTTACACTGACATAGCAAAGATATAAGATACTGTACTTTTCATCTGTCACATTCATATCAGGACATTGCCTTTCACAGAGTGAAACCCTTCTATTTAT
Source organism: Polypterus senegalus (assembly GCF_016835505.1). Taxonomy (NCBI): domain Eukaryota; kingdom Metazoa; phylum Chordata; class Cladistia; order Polypteriformes; family Polypteridae; genus Polypterus; species Polypterus senegalus. Next base: position 35,969,646 of record NC_053165.1, read on the forward strand.
CCCCAACCTTTACTATGTGATCACAGAAATCCCCCAAATGGATTCTGGATTCAGTCAGTAGTCACCCCTGGAATACTGCATTTAAGGAAGTGTAAATATCTTACATAGCTATTAATAACATTCATACAATAAAAGCAGTTTTTCAACCACCAGCACAAGAACTGTTATCTTTCCCAGTGGTGTGATTATGTTATATTACCATCTGAATGTATCTGTAAATTTGTTTAAACTGAGTAATATTTTACTTAATCCCCATTCTTTGTCTCTCTGAATGACAACCCTTTCTATAGCTCCTTTAGATTATGCACAACAAGACTGTGTCATACTTACGCATCTACTATGCCCTGAAACACCACCCCTGGACCTGGATAAATGGGTGGCTTCAAGCAGATCTGATCTGTATTACAATATTGTAGTTTCATTAATACAGATAACATACACAATCTTTGTTCATTCTAAGATCAATTGTCAAATGCAAAAATGCTTTTATTTCAAGTAAATAATTACCAGCTTATAATGAGTGTTTGCGGTGGGTTGGCGCCCTGCCCGCGGTTTATTTACTGCCTTGCGCCCTGTGTTGGCTGGGACTGGCTCCAGCATACCCCTGTGACCCTGTAGTTAGGATGTAGTGGGTTGGATAATGGATGGATGGATAATAAGTGTAGTTATGATTCACAGAATCACTGATGACAGTTTTTGAGCTTTATACTAGGCTCAAACGTTTTCTGTTAGCCTCATAATATTTTACAGGCATTTTAGGAACTGATATTTATTCTGATACTGAAAACAAGAAGAGTGTGAACTTTTATTTAGACGCTTTAATATTTAACTGCACATTACATAATATTGTAAACTGGAATGAGTATATAATGCATAGGCTATTGATCCAGAAGTAACAGTGAGTGTGATGTTGAAAACACAATTGTATTTTTACTAAAATATTATGTGAATTACTAACATTCCAAACAGCAAATGTAAAACATAAAAAGTATGTGTAACACCAATATACTTAAACATCACATTGCTAGGTGAATTTTCTTGTTTTCATCATGGACACTGTACTGTAGAGTAGTAATAATGTAAATAGGAATCACACATAATACTTTTTAAATTATAAAATCTTTTTTGTGCAACTGTTTCAAATATAAAAGACTGAAGCACTGGGGCAATGATTTAAAGAACATGCTGTAAATAATTGCAGAAAAATTCTAATCAATATATTGGTCCATTACAAAATTAAATGTATCTGTATTTCTAAAGTAAATTATGTATTATTGTCTTAAGTGCCTGGTAGAGTGTTACAGTATCAAAAGGGTCAGACAGCATACTAAAGCCATTCTCTTCAATAAGTATACAGCACAGCTCATGTATATCTTGATCACAGGGATATTCATTTTTTGGAATGCTTTCCTCTTCACAGACTTCAGTTTCTAGTGGATCAACAAAAACAAGTTCATCTTGATAACTAAACATTTCGGGAAGAGTATACAAAAGAAAAGGTTTCCCACTGGGATGGTTAGCTGAAGGATTGGCTCTCATACAATGCCTGTTCCAAATGGCAACAACACCATCCAACTCAGTCTGAAAGGCAATACATTATAAATTGTTAATGATCAAATTTAACATGTAATCAGCTGCACTGTGCTTTTTAGCAGCATTATACCAACTGTGAGATCCAATGATCAATTGCCATACCATTAAAAGGTTTGCTTATTTTTTGTACTCATTGATAAAAGTAATGCATTTTCACATCGATCAATATACCTGGAACAACTTTAAATTGATTCTCTTCCCCTTTAAATAAGAATGACAAAATATATTTGCAATAATTAATAGCAAACTGTTCCACAAGGCATAATGGAGTGATTACATATTGTCATATTACTTTGTAGTATATAGTTAAGATGGTGCTGGAAGTGTTTCTACAAAAGGACGGAGTGGTGGCTCTGAGGCTCTGTGCTGGTATCTTGAAGGTTGCCGGTTCGAATCCTCGTCACTGCCAAAAGAGATCCTACTCTGATCCTACTCTGCTAGGCCCTTGAGAAGCAAGTGAGAAGGGTAAGGAGCAATGTAGAAGGTAGGTGTTTCAGGGGTTTTCCCAGGGGTGTCTGTGTCCTCTTGGGGTGCGATCACCCCTCCAGCTTACAATACACTTAAATTTAAAAGATAAAATTTAAAACTGATCATACTTTGCATCTATTCTTAACATCATTAATGGATCATTATTGAATGGCACAGTACCTGATGCACTGGAAGTGTCAGTCATCAAACCATTACTTAAAAAATCAGACCTAGACCCACACATACTTAATAATGTTGTGGCGAAAAATTCATCATCAGAAGGCTTTTTACCTAAAAATAAAGGATATTAGAACTCGAGATAGACAGACAGAGTTTTAAGGCTTTATTGCAATAAATCAACCACACAGACTCAACCCAATTCGGCCGAATGAGACTGAGCCCCGATCATTACAGCCATTGAAGTTTTTATAACAATTTCTTATAACTTTGGCTGCGTTCGATTAGCTCATTCTACACCTGGTTTTACTTTCAATTATTCCTCTTGGTGTCTGCTCGGCTTATTTTGATTGGTCTAAGACTGGGTGGATGGCTTCCTCCCAGTAACTCCTCTGACTACCCTCTACTCCTGTCCGGCTGGACCTTGAGTTTCCATGGGAACCCTTATCATCTCTTTACTTTTCCTATTACTGGCCCCCTTATGGAATGTGTTATCTTTTCTATTCTGTTCCCATTTTCTCTAACTGGCCAAGGCTTCAATTCCACATATGGGTTTCCTCTCTTAAGCCTTCCAAACTTTTTACAATAGTGACCTGAAGCTTTTAAACTTTAATTAAAAAGAAGTATAGTATGTGCTTTCATTTGATCATTGCTTGGCATGCTTGATTTGTCTTAATTTCTACACTAAAGTTAATTGCTAATATATTCTTATAATATTTTTGCTAATGCCTGTATTTACTAAGATTTTCTCTTCATGCATTAGGTCAGCGTGACCCTGCTTATAGTAAAAGCTTTTTGTTGCCTTTCTGCTGATTCATCAATCCAGCTGCTTTTAGAGGCCTCTTCTCTATGTTATCTCTTCCTAGCCTTGAATCACAGGTGTTCTCAAACTCTTATCGTGTCCAAACCTGGTCTCGGTGTATCAGTTAGCTGTTCTTTTCTTTACTTTGGAAATTTTAATGTAAGCCCATAAAATAATGCAATATAACTGATTTTTAGTTAAATATTTGCTAGATATATCGTATTTGCTTCAATATTCTAATTTATGCTTAATCTAATGTTTTAGAAGCTTTTAATTACTTTTTATGGCTTTATATGTTAATTTTGCTATTCTCTTATGCTAATAAAAAATTTTCCTTCTACAATAATTATAGGCCCATATCAAATTTTACCCTTCTTTCTAAAATAATTGAAAAAGTCCGCTTCAGTAACACCTTATGCATCACAATTTATTTGAGAAATTTCAGACTGGCTTCTAATGTGTTGTAAACAACATTCTGATGTCCTCTGATGAAGGAAACTCCACTGTAATTATGGAAAATAACATTGAGCTCATTGGCAGTGTCTTTGCCTGATTTAGTTCTTATTTATCAAATCTATTCCAGTACATACAGAAATGTACTGACAGTACTCATTATACGCAGAAGAGAGATATAGTGTTCCGCAATGCTCAGAATTGGGACTTTTACTGTTTTCACTTTATATGCTTCCAGAAAACATAACATTAATTTTCACTCATACACAGATGACATTTAGTTATACATTTCTTTTAGACCAAATTAAGTTTCTCCAATTTTATCTTTAATTAGTTGTGTTAGTGAATTAAACAAGTGGATGGATGAGACACGGAAAAAACAGAGATGTTAATTATTGGAGGGAATAATGCTGATCGCAACAGTATTTTGTTATCATTTAACTCAGTTGGAATCACCATTAATTTTACTGAATCAGCCTGCAGTCTCTAGCATGTTATTTAAAGCGCAAGAATAGACTCTCTCTCTTTCCATGTCTGTCATAGAAACAATGAGGAGGAACAAGAGACACAGGGGCCTGGGTGCCCAGAGCTGGACTTCTCCCCACACAGACTTTTGAGAGGAGGCATAACAGGTCATTGAACCCTGTCACTGAAGCATACAGGTAGGTGCTCGGTTTAACCTCTCCGGCCATCAAGGGTGGTTTAGGCAACTTGGTGACTGTCTAAGCTCATGTGGGATGAGAGGTCTGGGCAGGCGCCCAGGTGGGTAGCGTCTGCCACCCAGGCCTCACCAGGCCATGTGTCAGGCTATGGCCCAGGGTCGGGTGTGGAAACTTGACGGGGAAGGGAGGGTGTCCTTAGTGGACAACCTGTTCGTCCCTCCACCTCCGCCCCCCCTCGGCCTCCAGCTTTTGGAGAAAGGGGGAGATGGGGTTGGGAGACACAGGGCTGGGGTCCAGATCTCCACAGACAGGAGGCATCGGTAATGATCCTTCTGCAGGCTCACCTACAGAAACCTTGTTACGAATTTTGCTTCCTCAATATAGTTAAGATTGGTCATCTTCTGGATGCTCCACCATAGGCTGCGAGCGACCACGGCAGGGTCAATCCGAAGACCTCTCCAAACCATCCATCAGTGATAGCAATGGGTGATGTGTACAAAGGGCAGGAACTTAATCAGTGCAAGCTTATGACAAAAACTTACTGGGAATTTCACGTTCATGGGGAACAATTACAAGCCATGGTCTTCATCACAAATGTGGTTCAACGGCTTACCTATGCCTTTCGGCACCGGGTAGACACACATTGATCCATTCAGTGTAGCACGCGTACAACCCTGGACATTTAAAGACTATCACAGACCTATTATTGCTCAGTCTCATGTGGCTGAAAGTTGGACTTTGACCACTCTGGGTTTGTGTAACTATTTAGCAGGAGGGAGTATCGTTCATCATCAGAATTAACCAGACAAATTGCTGGGAATAACGGTGCCAGATCGCCAGTTGGCATTATTTATTTTTAAATTAATTTTATTGTAATCATTTCATACAAATCAATCAATTTTTACAAAGAGTAGGATTGAGAACAAGTCGACCCCCACCCCTGAGAGAGAGAGCATGGCCAACAGAGTAAAACTTAAGGCTTGTAAACATACCTAAGTTGATTAGTTTGATAAGCAAATAGAGATGAATGGAGAAGAAAAAGAAATGCAGAAATAATTGCTTCCGCTGTGCTTTAAGAGCTTATTCTAAAATATTACTGATTAGATCCTGCCATGTTTTGAAAAAAAATCTGTACAGATCCTCTAATTGAGTATTTGATTTTTTCTAATTTCAGATAGTATAAAACATTGGTTTCCCACTGACTTAAAAGAGGAGAGTTAGGATTTCCAGTTTAGCAAAATAAGTCTGTGTGCCAAAAGTGTGGTGAATGCAATCACAGTTTGTTTGTCCTTCTCCACTTTAAACCCATCTGGAAGAACACCAAACACAGCTGTTAGTAGGATAGGAGGGATTGTGACTGTAAGGCTGCCTGAAAGGCACTTAAAAAAAGTTTTGTCCAGAATGATGTAATTTGGTGCATGCCCAAAACATGTGACCCAGTGAGGCTGGGACTTGATTGCAGCGTTCGCAGGTTGGATCTTGCCCTGGAAACATTTTGGAGAGTTTTAGGTGAGACAGATGTGCTTGATATATAATTTTGAGTTGAATAATTGTATGCTTTGCGCATATGGAGCTCGAGTGAATTCTCTGCATTGCTATTCTCCACTCCTTTTCTGATATATTGATTAAGAGATCTTTTTCCCAGTGTCCTCTTGGATCTTTGAAAGGGAGGCCTTTCAGAGAGAGACCTGGATCAGATGGGCGAAAGTACAGACTCCTTGGGTCCACGGTCTGCTACATCGTCGCTGGCCGAGAGTGAAAAGGGGAGCGAATGTACGATCGTGAGTGCAGATCTCAATAGTTCGCCGATCAGAGAAGAACACCTGAAACTGGAAAAGGCCTTACAGTCCGCGATTTCAATTACTTCACGCAAGCCGGGAATAGCGGGGACACCGGCTACAGTAGAGCCTGACACTTCACCTACGGTACAAGAAAGCACAATTGAAATGTCTAAACTGCAGGTGATGTTCACTGAGCTCATACAAGATATGAAGAAAACCGAGAAGGCAAATAAGAAAGCAAGGGCAAAGGCACATGAGAGACTGAGACAGGAATTGAAACAGGAGTTGCTGGAATCGAAACAGGAGTTGCAACAAGCAAACAAAACACAGTGGCAGGAGTTGCAACAAGCAAATGAAACGCAGCGGCTGATGCTGCAACAGGCAAATGAAAGGCTGCGACAAGAAATGCAACTGGAGATGCGACAAGTGTTGGGTAAAATTGAAACGCTTACTGATCAATTGGAGGATCTCAAGGAGACAATCTAGGAATAGGATTGAAATAGCCGAAAATTTAGCTACCAGTGCCAAAGAAAAATCAGAAAATGTCAGCTCCGAATGCAAAAAACTCAGAGACAGACTGGCTTCTTTGGAAGATGGAAACAGAAGGTATAATGTCAGAATTGAAGGTCTGCCTGAGAATCGAGAAAGTCCAAACCCAGTGAAATTCGCAGCTGAACTCTTCTCTAAAATAATCGGGGAGGACTTTAAAGCAGAATCTGAGATAGCAGCGGCTTACAGCGTACACGGATCAAATACTATTCGATCCAGATCTTTTATTATTCGCTTTGAAAGATTATCATTTAAGCTAAAGGTGATGGCACTCCTCAGAGACAAGCAAGATATTATATATATGAATAACTGCATTCATATCTTCCCTGACTTCTCTCCAGCAACAGCTACTAAACGCGCAGCCTTCTACAACATTAAACAGCGGTAACGACAAGCCAACGTCAAATACAGGTCGTTAATGATATAGCAAGGACTAATAATCTACTGTCTGATCTTTTGTTTAAAATACGGGTTTTTATCATCATATATTTTCATTATTACTTAGTATTACTAGGGCGCTATCTGTCTATGTCTTATTGTGTTTAATTACTTTCCTTTTTTTTTCAGCTAATTATTTTATCTCTACCCTAAACGAGACTATTCAACATCAAACCCTTGGTTTATGGTTATTGCTATTATTGCATTAAGACTTACTAGCCAACCCACGGCGTACCATACGCCACATAATCAGGCCGGTTTTTTTAATGATTTTTAAGCACAGGGAGAAAATTAACATTTGAAAAATTGGTAATGTAATAAATCAGCAAGAAAAGCAACATTGTAACAATGCACGGAACGAACCAACACACAATCGTCCGTGACTGAAAACTGGTGGACCACAATAGCGCCTTTCTCTTGCCAGATAGAGAGATGGGGGTGCACGGCGCGGAGTGTGGAATGGGAGGAGAGGAGAAGGACGTCCATTCAGCTCCCTCTGTCATGCTAGTCTCCTGAATTCTCGTTCAGTATGTACTGCCCGCTCATGTGCCCACCTCCAACTCGTCACTTGAGTCGTTGGCAGCTTTTCTAAATATAATCCACCAAGACACCCGACCACGGTAGTAGCGAGGTGGGAGGGGGGTGTGCACAAAGGGTAGGGATGCAACCAGTGGGAGCGTATGAGTCGCACTTAGTGGGAATTCCACGGTTTGCAGCCTGAATGGGGTTCAACGGCTTACCCACGCCTCTCTGAGCCATGTAGACACACGCTCAATCTCATGCATAATTATTTATTGAATGCTAAACAATTCTGGAAAGACACGGTTGTCTAAAACGGGTTAGTGTGAAATTACAACAGCATAACAAACGCCGCATAATTATTTATTGATGGTTGAACACTTCTGGAAAGACACAGTTGTCTAAAAAGGGAGGGTTTGAGGATACAACAGAAACTGAATGAAAAGATGGAACTCTGGAAAGAGCAACATATAATTGTCCGTGAGTGAATAAGACGCATGTTTGTCGTGGATGCGAATTGCTGTATGTAGCGTGTAAAACAGTTTGCTATGGTGCACGCGGTCGTGCATCGTAACCGAAAACTCGGATTTTAAAGACTGCTTACTTCATTGTGTTTTAACCTCAATTGTAAAGGATTGTTTTAAGGATCCCATGGGATACCCCTCGCAAACCGTTTTACACGCTGCATATGGCGATTCACCTCCGCGAGAAACATGCCTCTATGAACAGTCAAGGTGGCTCGGAGGTACATGAGGCCTCTATGACTGACGAATATAAATGACGCCGTTCTTTCTGTGTCGTCACGCCTGAGTTGGTGGGCGTGGCTCTGCGAGTTGTCGTCGTATCCAATGCTCTTGGAGTTGGTGGGCGTGGCTCTTCCCTGCGTACGCCATAGGTGTCTTACTTGTTGGCGGCTTAGTGAATCCACGCCCCTTCCGGCGTGCTTTCCATGGGTGTCTTGCCTTAGTGAATTATATATATAGATTATGCTTATTTTTGACAAATTTCTAACACTATTCCCCGGGTTTATTGTCTGGGTGTATTATCTTAATGCACTAAGATTGCTGAAGACTATATATATTTTAAATGCACAATTTTTTTTTTCTTTTAGACTATATTGGTAATAGATATCTCTATCTTTTAATCCTAAAACACCGCTGTGTGGGGGCTTGTTTTGCTTTGGACGTGCTCTGTCTCTGGGTATTTCAGAGGACTGGGACTGTGTGAAGTGGGTTCTAGCCTCACTTGGGGAGGCAAAAAGGGAGGGTCGGGGGTTAAGGGGGGGAAAGAAAGAGAGCAGGCTTGATCTATACCTGATCTATCCTCTTAGTCTTTATAATTATAATGACCAATGTAAAAATAAGCTACATGGCAACAACTCTAGGGGAAACAGGTAATCAAGGCTGAAGCTGTCTCACTTCCAGTTAAGACTATAAAATGACATCAAAAACTCAGAGTTAATGTCTCCATGATGGGACAGTTAATTTCGTGAGCTGGAATGTTAAAGGCTTGAATCACGAATTAAAGAGAAAGAAAGTACTCTCTCACCTAACAGGTCTAAACGCTAAAATAGTATATTTTACAGGAGACCCACTTACTAGGCAAAGATCAGTTATGGCTGCAAAAAGACTGGACTGGCCAAATGTTCCATTCTAGTTTTACAAAGAAAACTAGAGGTGTGGGAATTCTCATACATAGAACAGTCCCATTTGTAGCATCAGATGTAGTATTGGATCCTGAAGCGAGATATGTAATGGTCATGGGAGATTTATCTAACTGTAAAATGATCTTGATTAATGTTTATGCACCTAATGTCGATGATAAGGAATTTATACAACATTTATTTGCATCCATTCCCAATCTGAACACTCATAAAGTTATAATGGCTGGGGACTTTGTGTTCTAAATCCACTTTTAGATAGAACTTCTTCCACAGGGGGAATGGCATCTAACACCGCAAAGATAATTACAAAGTTTATAACTGACCACAACTGATCAGACCCCTGGAGGTTTTTAAACCCAAACTCAAGAACATATTCTTTCTACTCACCAGTACATCATTGCTACTCAAGGACTGATTACTTTTTTATAGATAATAACTTCTTGCCTATAAAGCATTTAAGGACCATGGTGTATTACCCTCAAACCGATGGTATAGTGGAGAGGTTTACTCAGACTCTCAAGCAATCACTTCTGAAGATGGTCAGCGAGGATGGGAGGAACTGGAATCAGCTCCTCACCCTCGTCTTTTTGCCTATTGAAAAGTCCCAGAAGCCTCTATGGGTTTCTCACCTTTTAAATTGTTATATGGACAGCAACCCATTTTGAATATTGGACATATTGGGTATCCTAAAAGAAGGTTGAGAGGAAAATGCTCTCCCCTCCATAAATGTATTAGAATATATTGCAAAATTACAGAACAGATTTGGAAAAATTCCTATTCTAAAAATTCACATGGAAGAGACGCATGCAGCACAGGCCTGATATTACGACCATGGCACGTCTCTACGGGAGTACCACTCAGGAGATTGTATCATGGTCCTGATCCCTACCTCACACTCCAAATTTCTGGCCCATTAGTAAGGCCCTTATGAAGTTGAGGAGAGGGAAGGGCTTGTCAGTTATTTAGTGAAACAACCTAATTGTTGACTGAGCAAACAAGTTTACCATGTGAACCTGCTGAAACCATGGAAGGACATGGATACCAATCCCTCCTCCAGTCATCCCCGCTCACTCTTTGCTCACAAAAATAACCTTAACTTCAAACCCAATGTGAACCCAAAACAACAACTGGAGCTGGTGTCAGTTATCCTGTCTGTCCCAGAGGTAGTGAGTGAAAAACCTGGATGGACCTCTCAGATTACTCATGATATTGTGACAGAGACTGGGGCTATAGTTTGAGAATGCCCATATCGTCTTCCTGAGACAAAAAGAGTCAAAGTGGAACTTTGGAAGCGAATGTTAGAACTAGGAGTAACAGAGGAAAGTCATAGTTCCTGGTCCAGTCCTGTCGTCTTGGTTGCTAACTCTAATGGGAGTTGGAGGTTTTGCAATGATTTCAGTTGACTTAATCAAGTCTCCCAATTTGATGCCTATCAGATGCCATGAGTGGGCGACCTACTACTTCTGAGGCCAGGACACTTGATATAATGAAGGGGTACTGGCAGGTTCCTTTAACAGACTCCAAAAAGGCTAAGACTGTATTTAGCACCCTTCGCGGTCACTGCCAGTACTCTGTCTTTCCAAATGGGTTACATGCGGCACCTGCAAACTTCCTACGTCTGGTGGATAAAGTGCTCCATCCTCACAACTCATATAGTTCTGCCTACTTGGATGACGTGGTCATCTATTCCAGCACATGAGAGGAACCCCTGCAACAGGTCCAAGTGGTATTATGGGCACTAGGTGAGGCCAGACTTAAAATTACTCCAAAGAAATATTTTTTTGGTTTAAACAAAGCCAAATATTGAGGCTATCCGCTGGGCTGGGGTACCGTGAGGTCACAGTGTTCCAAAATTGATGCCATATTGAAATGGCCCCATCAGAGGACCAAACAGCAGATCCAAGCCTTTCTCTGCTTAGTTGGCTACTACCACTGGTTCGTACCCTGTTTTTCTCAGAAAGCGCTGCCCTTCACTGATTTTACAAAGAAGAGGGCCACAAACAATGTGGTATGGAATAATAAGGTAGAAGCTACATTTAGTGACTTAAAGCAGGCCCTTACATCAGCACCTGTCTTGAAAGCTCCTAACTTTTCTTTACCTTTCATACTCCAGATGGACGCTTTGCAAACAGGTCTTGGTGTGCCAGAGTATCAATGGTGTTGAACATCCTGTCATGTTCCTGAGCCAGAAACTGCTGGAACGGGAAAACAGGTATGCAGCGGTGTAACAGGAGGCCATGGCAATCGAATGGGCGATTACACAGCTGAGGTACTACCTTTTGGGCAGTGAGTTCACCCTTATCACAGATCATGCACCTTTATAGTGGATGGCCTTACACAAGGAGTTGAGCCCGCGAGTCACTAGGTGGTTTTTTGATCTACAGCCTTATAAATTCTCTCGCTTTTATTGCAGAGGCTCTCCCAATGCCTATGCCGATGCTCTTTCTCAGGCTCACAACCTCTCGGTCAGGAACACCTGACCCGATGGGTCTGGGGACTGCTGTGTCACACACATGCACATGGGAGGCAGCTAAAGAGCTTGAATGAGGGAAATTTCAAGCTGGACCATGGGAGGGTGTAGTGCATTAACCCTTTTTCTTTTTCTTCTGCAGACTACTCTAGGGAAATTCCACCTGGCACCGACAACGTCACGTCTGGTTCGGGCCCTGACAACGTCACTTTCACTTCTGGCCCTGTTGACCTCATTTCCTCTGCCTCACTTTAAAACCAGCAATTATTCACCTATGCATCAGTTTCATTTTGAGCTCAGTTAAATTTCTTGCTTTGCCTTGCTTGTGGCTAAACCAAACCTTTTTGTGACTCTTTTCATGTTATTGTGACAATATATATTTTTTAATTAGGTAATTTATGCTTTGCATTAATCATTATATTATTTGCAACCAGCTTGATCCTGTTCAGGGTGGAGGAGGCTGGAGCCTATGCCAATAGCACCAGGTGCAGGGCTGGTAACAACTTTGGACTTGGCACCAAGACTCGCATATTACCAAACACAACATTTTATCATACGTTGAGGTTTTATTTTTCTACAAACCAAAAAGGACTCTTGTGCCAGTGAGAGAACAGTAGCTATATATATATATATATATATATATATATATATATATATATATATATATATATATATATAGTGGCAGTAGGGGTGCTAGTGCTCCCTTGAACCCTCAGGTACAACTCCAGACACCAGGTAAAAGTCCAAGACTCTTTATTATTTTTCACAGTGCACCAAGCACCTTCCACACTACTCATAAATCCACCAATAACTAACTTACACAATAAACTCTCCTCCTCACCCAGACACTTGCTCCTCTACCTCCCAGCTCAGCTCGTTGTCTGGACTGAGGCACCACCCTTTTATAGACCCTGACCCGGAGGTGTTCCTGTCCCAACAGTCCACAGTTCCTTATTCCTTCCGGGTCAGTGCAATCAGTCCTTTACTTCAACCCGGGAGCACGTCGTTTCTTCCCGTCACATGACCGTGACGTACTCCCGGGTCATAAGGCACAAAGAGCCCATAAGCCCCCCCACAGCGACTCCTGGTGGCCCCCAAGGTATCCAGCAGGGCTGTGTAAAAACACTATATAGTCCATAAGGTCCTGCTGGAACTCGGGGCACGATCCTGCTGACGGGAGAGCTCCTCCTGGTGGCCTGGGGGTGAGGGCCGGAGCATGAAGCCGGCAGTCCTCCACAATATATATACTGTAACAAGAATGAGTCGGAGACAAGAGTTGGGGCAGCCACCCATATAATATTTTCTCAGCTGCAAAATTACTTTTTTTTAGTAGCACGATGTACTTAGGTCAGAGTCCAGAACAGAACTGCCTGTACTGAGGCAAGATGGTAGTTTTAAACATAGACATAGAATTACTAGACGCCGCATGACCAGCAGCATCATATGTCAACGTCACCGCCATATTGCGAGTGGCACTGCTGTGGAGTGAAGTAATGGATAAAGATTCCTCACATATGTGCTGCTTGGGATTGTACAAACCGCTGTACCTCTAAACCAGATCCTTGGGGATTACATTTCATAGGTAAGGCTGAACAATTGTTTTGGTCATATCTGGCCATTAGAAAATCCCATTTTATAATCTTAACTTTAGCTACGCCAGGCTAAGCTAGCAAAGCTATGCATTTATGTGCTCAAATGAGCCTCCAAACAACGTTTTGGCTAAATGTATTTAGTCACTAACTATGTAGATTGTTGTTAGCTGTTAACATTTCTCAAACTTTGAAGGTTTCCCAAACAAATCCATCTCAGGAAGCAGTGGGAGATAGCCCTTAGATGGAATTTTGAGAAAGCTGTCCTGTGATGTGTGCCATGATAGTTTGGTAACAGACTCTGTACTAGCATCATATGAACAAAGCTACCACTTGCTCAAATTAAAAAACAAAGGAGGTTTGATGATTCCTTCTGAGGGTACAGTCAAGGTGGTCAAAGTAGCTGAGCATTTTATCTGACAGTCGACATTAGGGCAAGTTGTCAGTGTATCTTTGATCAATGAGTTTGTTCAGACTGAGATTGGTTCAGATGATGTGTTTTTTCTCAAGGAGCACATTGAGATAGATAGATAGATAGATAGATAGATAGATAGATAGATAGATAGATACTTTACAAAAACAATATTCAATTAAAGAGTAATAAAAATGCAGGTAAAAACACAATAACTTTGAATAATATTAACGTTTAATTGAAAAGTCGCATAGTGTGGAGGAGGAACGACCTCCTCAGTCTGTCAGTGGAGCAGGACAGTGACAGTAGTCTGTCGCTGAAGCTGCTCCTCTGCCTGGAGATGACACTGTTCAGTGGATGCAGTGGATTCTCCATGATTGACAGGAGCCTGCCCAGCGCCCGTCGCTCTGCCACGGATGTCAACCTGTCCAGCTCCATGCCTGCAATACAGCCTGCCTTCCTCACCAGTTTGTCCAGGTGTGAGACATCCTTCTTATTTATGCTTCCTCCCCAGCACACCACCGCGTAGAAGAGGGCATTCGCCACAACCGTCTGGTAGAACATCTGCAGCATCTTATTGCAGATGTTGAAGGGCGCTAACCTTCTAAGGAAGTATAGTCGGCTCTGACCTTTCTTACACAGAGCATCAGTATTGGCAGTCCAGTCCAATTTATCATCCAGCTGCACTCCCAGGTATTTATAGGTCTGCACCCTCTGCACACAGTCTCCTCTGATGATCACAGGGTCCATGAGGGGCCTGGGCCTCCTAAAATCCCCCTCCAGTTCCTTGGTCTTGCTGGTGTTCAGGTGTAAGTGGTTTGAGTCGCACAATTTAACAAAGTCCTTGATTAGCTTCCTATATTCCTCCTCCTGCCCACTCCTTATGCAGCCCACAATAGCAGTGTCATCAGCGAATTTTTGCATGTGGCAGGACTCAGAGTTGTATTGGAAATCTGATGTATATAGGCTGAACAGGACCGGAGAAAGTACAGTCCCCTGCAGCGATCCTGTGTTGCTGACCACAATGTCAGACCTGCAGTTCCCGAGACGCACATACTGAGGTCTGTCTGTAAGATAATCCACGATCCATGCCTTCAGGTGTGAATCTAATTCCATCTCTGTCAGCTTGTCCCTAAGGAGCAGAGGTTTGAACACAGTTTGAAAATTAACAACCATCATTTTATGCTCATGTCTTTAGTTGTGTCTGTCTTCCACAAACTAAGGCTGCACCATATTCCCAGAATGAATACTCTCAAATTACATAGTGGCAACACACGGAAAAACGGAAATACAGTTGTTTGACCGTTGTTTAGAAATGGTTCAGAAATGTTAAGTGATTAATAATGATTTGAAATGCAACAAGATTTAAGCTTTGAACAGAACTTTTCTTAATAATTGTTCTCTTTTTTTTTGCTATTTTAATTTTCTTTTTTGTGTGAATTGTTTTACCTTGAATTTTAACTAAAACTTTTAAAAACGAAGATATTTTGTCTGTGGAATCATTTCGGCATGTCAGGCTTTTGTTGAATCACATTTTTCCAGTCAGAGCTGCTGAACTTTGGTAATTTTGGAAAAACGCAGCTACAAATGGATATAAATAATTGCATTTAAACGATTCACCAAAATCTGTTGTATGTAAATGACACTGATTTAAACGTTATTGTTTTTTTATCAGAAAACCCAGTTTCCACGTCTACCTGCATTAGTTTAAATGGCACTTTTGCCACTCGCAATATGACAGACGTGCAGAAATTAATGATATTAGAAATAACATCGTATATCTCCCCAACACTAAGGATCCTACTAAACCCCAGTACTCCATTATAAACAAATTAAACTCTTTCAATAGGATAGGTTTACCTGATTTACATAAAATAATTTCTCAACTGAAACCCTCCACCTGCGTCCTTGACCCAATACCAACAAATTTTTCCAAAGAAGTATCGGGCGTGCTAATTGATAATATTCTTGACATAGTAAATTCGTCATTAGATGCGGGAGTCTTCCCACACTGTCTTAAGACTGCTGTAGTTAAACCCCTACTTAAAAAAAATAATCTTGACCGTTCTGCTCTTGAAAATTTTAGACCCATTTCTAACCTGCCTTTCTTAAGTAAAATTCTAGAGAAGGCAGTCATTATGCAGTTAAATGACCACCTCAATAAACATGCTATTCTTGATAAATTTCAGTCAGGTTTTAGAACACATCACAGCACAGAAACTGCACTTGTTAAAGTACTAAATGACTTGCGGGTAAATGCAGACAGAGGCCATTTATCTTTTCTCATCCTCTTAGATCTGAGTGCCGCATTTGACACCATTGATCATAATATTCTTAGAAATCGCCTTAGTTAATGGGTGGGCCTCTCTGGCAGTGTCTTAAATTGGTTTGAATCCTACCTTGCAGGGAGAAAATTCTTTGTTAGTTATGGTAATTACAATTCAAAGACACGTGATATCCTATATGGTGTTCCACAAGGCTCTATCCTGGGTCCGCTACTCTTCTCAATCTACATGCTTTCGTTAGGTCAGATTATCTCGGGACATAACGTGAGTTACCACAGCTATGCTGATGACACACAGCTGTATTTATCAATAGCACCTGATGACCCCGATTCTCTTGATTCACTAACACAATGTCTTACTTGTATTTCTAAATGGATAAATAGTAACTTTCTCAAGCTAAATAAAGAGAAAACTGAAATCTTAGTGATTGGCAATAACGGATACAATGAGGCTATTAGAAATAAACTGGATACATTAGGATTAAAAGTCAAGATGGAGGTAAAAAGCTTAGGGGTAATTGTTGACTGTAATCTGAATTTTAAATCACATATTAATCAGATCACTAGGACAGCATTTTTTCATTTAAGAAACATAGCAAAAGTTAGACCTCTTATATCACTGAAAGATCCTGAGAAATTAATTAACGCATTTGTTTTCAGTCGACTATATTACTGTAACGCAATCTTCTCAGGAATACCCAAAAAAGACATAAATCGTTTGCAACTAGTGCAGAATGCAGCTGTTAGAATCCTAACCAGGAAAAGAAACTCCGAGCACATTTCTCCAGTTTTGATGTCACTACACTGGTTACCTGTGTCATTCAGGATTGACTTTAAAATTCTGCTTATGGTTTATAAAGGCTTAAATAATCTTGCTCCATTTTATATATCGGAATGTCTGACATGTTATATTCCAAATCGTAACCTCAGATCCTTAAATGAGTGTCTCCTTAGAATTCCAAGAACAAAACTTAAAAGAAGTGGTGAAGCAGCCTTCTGCTGTTATGCACCAAAAATCTGGAATAGCCCGCCAATAGGAATTTGCCAGGCTAATACAGTGGAGCACTTCAAAAAACTGCTGAAAACACATTATTTTAACATGGCCTTCTCATAACTTCACTGTAATTTAATTCTCATAACTTCACTGTAATTTAATCCTGATACTCTGTATATCCAATTCATTTCTTTATAATAACTATTCATAGTGGCTCTAAAATATGTACTAACCCCTACTCTCTTCTGTTTCTTTTCCCCGTGTCCTTTTGGTGGTATCTACTCAAAGCACTGTTATGTTCCAACAGTGATGGATTAAAAGACAGAAGTCTGCATGACCATCATCATCAAGTCCTTCTGTGAGAACCCTAAATACAAAGAGGACTATTTCATTTATGTTAGGTAGGATGCCCAGAGGGGACTCGGCAGTCTCATGGCCTGGAACTCCTGCAGATTTTATTTTTTTCTCTAGCCACCTGGAGTTTTTTTTTTTGTTTTTTTCTGTCCTTCCTGGCCATTGGACCTTACTCTTTTTCTATGTTAGCTAATGTTGTCTTATTTTAATTTCTTATTTTGTCTTTTATTTTTCTTCATTATGTAAAGTACTTTGAACTATTTTTTGTATGAAAATGTGCTGTATAAATTAATGTTGTTGTTGTTGTTGTATCATGTCAACTGAGCAACACAGTGAATGTAGCATCTATCTATATACTGTATGTCTATGGTTTTAAAGGCCTGGAAGGGAAATGACGTCATCGGTGCAAGGGACTGAGAGAGATAGCACATTTCCAGTAAAGGGCCGTCCTCTGCGGAGGCAGAGGGAAACCCCACAGCCGACTGAAGTGACGGGGGAGTGTGCCGTTCCGTCTGAGGACGCAGGAATGCAGGAACCGGGGTGCCGGTCACAGGGGGGAGCGTTGCCCCTGTTCGAGGCAGAGAGGCGCCGAGTGAGGGCGTCAGGGCAACGTCTCCTCCCCTTGTTTTGTCTTTTATTCTGCAGGATTGGGCCCTGGACTGGAACATGTCGGCTTTCCGTCGAGGAAGACCTGCTCTCGCGGGGACGGGCCGCCCTAGGGGTCTCAGCATGTGGTGGGGAACTATGGCAGACGGCTGGGGGTGGTACCCAGCTGGGACGCCCAGGAGGACTGGAGGAGGGCTTGCGCTTCCTCCAGACCACAAGGGGGCGACCACCCTGGCTGTTTTAGGGGCCATGGGTAGAGGGCTTGGAAGCCCAACCCTGTAGGGGCCCGTGGTCACCGCCAGGGGGCGCCCCAATGCCTTGGGTGCCCTGGACCTCACCACTTCCGCCCCACCAGGAAGTGCTGGGGGGAAGAGAAGCAGGAACACCCGGAGTGCTTCCAGGAGTACAGCCAGCACTTCCGCCACACTGGGCCGTGTCGGCAGGAGATTGCCAGGAAGCACCTGGAGCACATTTGGGTGTGGATAAAAGGGGCCACCTCCCTTCATTCGAGGCTGGAGTCGGGTGAGGAGAGGACAAAGCAGGAGAAGCGAGAGTGGAGGCGGTCCGTAGCAGTGGAAAGGCATAGTGTGAGAGGCCTGGACTTTGGGGACTTGCGGGGTTTGTGTGCACTTGAACTTGTATATATTGTAAATAAACGTGTGGTGGTGGAATTACAACATGTCTGCCTGTCTGTGTCCAGGGCTCGTTCCACAACTGATACACAATCATTTACCACTATTTATAATCAAACTTTATATTAAAATATTTTTGCACTTAGAGAGGTCAAAAATGGTGGTGAAATTTTTTCATAATTACATATACATTACCTAGATTACGTGCAAAGTAAAAGAGTTAAAGTCACCTAAAAACAGAAAAAGTATTAGTATTATATAATGTTTTGTTGCAATAAATTTCTAGTGGTAAAACTGCATTTAGCTACATTTTATTATGATAATAATGGCGGAAGTGGCCCAAAGGTTCATATCATTCCTTATTTTTGATATGAAGCAGGTGTACAAAATCTCATTGACCTAGGTCAAAGTGCTTTCGAGTTATTATGTTTACACACAGACAAACACACAGACGTAATTTCAAAAATGGCACTTTCTGACTCAGGATGGCCTAAAATGTCAAGAAGGTAAAAAAAGGAAATGTAAACTTGATAATGAGTGTGTTTTCAAGAGTGGTGGAAAGTGAACTATGTTTTCACCTAAAGCCAAAACAGTTGTTTGTCTTATTTGTCAAGAGACTGTAGTTGTTACAAAAGAATTAAGTTTAAAGAGCCATTACAAGACTATACATGCATATTCAGATCATAGATTTTTTGACAGGCAACGAGTGGACCAAATGAAAATCAATTCAAAGCTGTTCTAGCTTTTTACCTGAACCAGGGAGTTGAGAGAGATAAATACTAAAACTGATTATGATGTAGAAATGTTCATCTTTTTCTGAGGGAATTGTGTGATGGCTGAAAAGCATCTGCCCTGAACAGAAGCAAGAATTTTCAAATGTTTGCTTTGTTCGCAACACCACTGCATGGAGAACTGAGGAAATACCCTCACAGTACTCCCCTAGCTTAACTAGGCTTAGCTATGGCCCCAAAGCAGAAGCTTTTTCTTGGGCCTCCATCACCTCTCAATCGCCCCACCCTGAATCCACTACATTACTGCTTTTTATAACAGCTTTAATATGAGCAATAAATATAAAAATTAATAATAAACAAAAAAGCACACATCACAAACTTAACTATAACTTTTGTTTTCAGGGTGGCCAGGGATCACGCCCAAAGTCCTCCCTGCATGGAGGCTGCTTGTTCTCCCTGTGCCTGTGTGGGTTTTCTCTGGGTGCTCCAGTTTCCTCCCACAGTCCAAAGACATGCTGGTTAGGTGGATTGGCATTTCCTAAATTAGCCCTAGTGGGTGTGTGTGTGTGTGTCAGGGAGAGAGACAGTGTGCTTGCCCTGTGATGGACTGGAACCCTGTCCAGGATTTGTACCCACCTGGTACCCATTTCTAGCTGGGATAGCCTCAAGCAGACCCCTGTGATCCTATTTAGGACTAATTGGGTTAGAAAATGACTGACTAACTGAATTTTATTTCCTTTATAAAATAACCACTAATTAATAATAATGATAATAATGGTCCAGAGGAACAATGTGCTGTTAGTCTGTTTTACCTGATATGGCCAACAGTCTAACTTGTGACATGCCATACAACAAAAACAAAAAGAGTAATTTTAATATTACTACTAACAGTAATAAAAATACTACTACTACTACTACTACTACTACTACTACACACACACACACACACACACATAATAATAATAATCAGGTTCAGTTATGTTAGGGAGCATGCACTGGTACAGCGTGTTGTCGCACTCACCACACTACAGCTCAGGATTTTGTTTGGCAACCCCCTAGGCAGACACATGGTCCAGTCCGACCCTGCAGAAATGACCATCTATCTGCCACAGCCAGGTGTTACGTGAGTGACCCCTTGGCCTGGTCCAGCTTCTCAGGTTCCCAAAGTAGTTATAGCAGGGCGGCAAGTGTCAAAATCGCACTTAGAGCTGTCAATCATAATGATTAATGACTTTTAAGTCCCGCCGCCTCTGACGTCACACCGGAAGTGCCGCCCAGATGATGCAAGACCGGAAGTCCCGCCCCGTCGCCTCCTGATGACGTCACGTTGGAATTCCCTGCCCCTCCACGTGACCTCTCTCCGCCCCTTTGGCGCCGCCCCCCAGCGTCGGATTGGTGTAAGGCTTCCCGACTCCTCCTTGAACCCTCCCCTGGCCCCTGATTGGTTCAATAAACTGTCAAGGGTCCGTTTGACGGATGTCTGACCGCTGTTTGAACCTGCTCAGCCCCCCTCTCCCGAAAGACAAGCCCGGGCGTGTTACAGCCTTTACCTCGACAAGCTTGGACATGCCCGGGGCATGTCGTGAACAGCTCAGACATGCCCTGGGCTGCCTCGCCCCGCCTCTCTGGCACAAGCCCAGACAGGCCCGGGGTCTGTCCTGACCGGCTCAGACCAGCCCAAAGTCGCCCCAGCACCGATCCGAGGATGTTCCGTACCCTGCCAACCTAAAGGGACTGCCTCGGCCTCTGGGTCCGAAGCAGCACCTGACGGACGGCCTCCCCAGACATCCCAGTCCCCCGATACCGGCCTGATTAGTTAAGGAAACTGTCAAGAGCATTTTGATGGATGTCTCTTATTCGGGTCAGTGAAAGGTACTTCGGCATAAAAAACCTAAGGTCTCGGGGTTATGGTCGTTGTGAATAGTGAATACATAAAAGAGAATACAGAACACACACCGCACTCGTCCTATCTCATTTGAAAAACCCGAGGTGAATTTTGAACATCATGGCCTATGACCGGTTAACCCTGCGGACCCAGGCGCTAGATCTCCATCATATGGACCATTACAGAGTAAAGATTAGAGAATCTTTTGCAGTCTCCATTACAAGATCCATAGCACCCGCAGGAAGTTGAACAATGAAGTGAGACCCTTTAGTTGGTCAGAATCATGGGGGTTAGCGCTCAGGGTCATATTCTAAAATATCTTAGATTATATCTATTTAGTTAGCATGTCGGCACTGTTTATTTTCAATATAGGTGGTATATTTCCCTGACCAGGGGCTTCTTGTCAAAAGGTTAAAATAAAACAGACATCCAAGATTCTCTTTGTCAGCCCTTGCATTCTAATTCTTAAAGATCTATCAAACTAGAACTAGATTTGTTCATTTCAAAGCAAAATGCCACCAATCATTTTGTTTATAACTAAATTAAATAAACCTCATAAATAGATCCCGGTGCTTGATAATACTTAACCCTAATTGATATCATTAAATGATACTTCTGTGTTTTATTCAGATTTAATATTTTTAATTTGCCTTTTTAAGTTTTATTTAAAAATGAACTCTTTAAGACACATTCAGACTATTCCAGACTGCGCATGTCAAAAAGCTTATTATTTATTTCAAATGTTTTTATACATCACGGCAGTTTTTCAAATTGTAATCACTCCACTTTTTCATGTGGTTATTTACTTTATTTATTTATTTTGGCCCACATGTCCTTATCAGTCTAGTTCATATTCTAAACTCTAATATTTAATGTTCTTCCTGAATCAGGAGGAACACAAGCCTGACTTTTAGTGCCAGGTAAGATTCTAACAATAACCGCTCATGTTAATCAGCCTCATACTAGCAGATGTTAAATAATGTTTTCCCAACTCTTTGCAATCCCGTGGAACTGCCTACATAGATGACAGTTTAGCTGATAATATACCGCAGAACACGTAGGTTCTGTTGTAGTGTCTTGTGAGCTTGGGGTGATCCGGTCTTAAGATGTTTTTTAATCTCCTCTGTGACTTAGTATTTGTATATTTTAGTTTTTACTGTCTTATCTTTGTGATAGGAGCGAGTCAATGTTTCATTTTGGAATAATAATGTCTAGCGTAACTCTGCCCGTGACTATGATCCCTGCACAAACCCAGGTCCTTGGACTCGTATTCAAGAAGATTGCAGACACTTGTTGACTCTTGGAATCACAGTTCAAACTTACGTCCCTTCACCCTGAATGCTACTAAAACCAAGGGCTTTTACACAAACAGAGAGGAAAGCAGTTTTCAATGACAGCCGTCCTATGTCACCTGGACTACCTAAAAGAAAGAATAAACCTCACAGTTTTAGTAAAATTTTAATCCTTGTGCTAATACATATAATAGATATGATGTAACTATTCACTAAAAACATTTTCCATCCTGATTGGCCTAACGTGTCCAAAGCCTAATCCTCAGCCCTGTAGTGTACAGGCTCCTATAACCTCCTATAACCGTTCTTATTTTCAGGGCTCATAACTGCTGTAAAATGGAAGGCTATTACCAAGCATTCACAGAATTTCTAAAACTTTGTATTATACAAAGCCCCTGAGTACCAAAGTGTTTATAACCTGTTGATGAAAATGCTGTTTTAAATTAAAGCCTGAACAAGATAACTGTTTTCTAATCATCATATAAAATGCTTAGTAAATAAAGAGAGACTAAATACAATTTATAACAAAAATGGAACACCGTGGATGGCTGAATAAACAAGGGAATCTAACTTAGCTTGAAATGCCAGAGTGTTTTACAAAATAAAACCCTACAACAGTGGTTCTCAAACTGGGGCTGACCACGCTAGGGGCTGAAGTAACAAAAAGGGGACTCAAGATGTGAAAAAAGAAAACAAGAATCGAAAATATGAAAAATACATCTATTGAACCCAAAACAAATTAACTTAAACTACCTTCTGATACAGAAAAATAAATATAGAGATAGATAAATGTTGATACAAGTAGGTATAATAAAATATGCAAATAAAGTGTCATGAGAATAAAATATGATTTTTTCATGATTAGCAGGCCAAAGAACTGGCCATTTGAGAAAAAATAATCGTACATTTGTGTTGTAAGCAGAATCTGAATGACTTGGGCTGGCAAGAAAACATATATGACAGAAGATATCAGATGTCTCCAGTTCCTTTAGGGACTTTATACTGGCTATTATCATTTAAAATGAGTATAGAAATTAAGTTCTATGCTTTGTTTGGGGTGGATGTGATCAGAAAGGCACTGATGCTTCCAAAGATCAATCAGGAAAACTGTTGGAAAATGGGCAGAACTCTTTTGGAAACAGGATTTTTCTTATAATGTTTTAAAATTGGACCTTTACAAAGATGCTTTTAGATGCTTTATTTTCTAAAGATGCTTTATTTTCATGTTAAAGCAACCGGTCGTTTTACTTGGCTACTGAACATGTATTTTTGTTCACTAGCGCTTTAGTGTTTCATTAAGAATTACCCGAATATCTGATCATTAGTTTAAGAAGAAAGAGTAATTAGCTCTGCTATTTTGTGAGCTATACAAGCGTGCTGAGCGGTTGGCTCCCATTTATGAGGTCACTAGCATGAGCTAAAGCTGCTGATTTAAAAAAAACATGATTTTAGTTCTATGAACTTCGGAGGGGCAAAAAGTGCTACTTACATCCCCTGACTATAGTTAAACCAGCACACCTCACTATGGCCTCCTGTGCATTCTTATAAATCTCCGTTTAAATGCACAAGTGTATTTACAGAGTTTTCCTTTGTCCAAAGGCTCCTAGGTGATAGAAATGAGCTAAGCAAAACACTAAAATCACTGATCGCAGCAAATCCTAAAACACACGTGGAATCTGTCTCTCTTGTGCGGTGTGGGGTTACTTTTAAAATAACTTCATTATATTATACATACAAAATGAATAACCAAACATGTTATATAGTGTAAGGGACGGCAGGCATGGGCCGGCATCTCGACATGTACAGGACCTTGTTCATTAGCCTGGGTGCAAGCCCCTATTAAACCTGAGGCCACGGAAGGAATAGAGAGCTTTACAGGCAGAAGTGTTAAAAGAGACACAAGGCGTTTGTAGCACGAGACTGCTCCATGTCTTTAAAGGTGATAAATCAAAGTTTAGGTTTGTACATGACATAATCCTAACAAATTCCTGAGACTACCAGCCGGTGAGCTCTCTGAGGGTCACCCAGCGGGGTGGGTGCTCAAACGGCGGGCTCAGTTGTTTGCAAGTGAACTCACAGAGTCCTTCCCCGATTGGGGTGCTTGCAGAGCCTGACTTTACTTTCTGTGTGTAGAGAGAGCAGGGGCTGCTGCAGGGTAAGTCAGCTAAAAGCTGACTGGGTCTGCCACTTGGTCTTTCTCTCTGGGAAATCAGCTTCATTGCTAAAACTGTTTTTTTACTCAGAGTCTGTCACTGGGAAAGCGGCCTGTGCTGGAACCATCACCCCCTCCCTGAGCCATGCGGGCCGCTTGCTTCCACAAGATGTTTCCTTAGGGTCAGCTGAAGATACCTGTATTTAAAATGTGGGGTGAGTTTGAATAGAAAAAGGGCTTGTTTTAGATCGATTGTTATACAAATTATATTAAGTAATATAATTACAAATTATACAGCCCAGGCTAGATTTTTTAGACGTCTCAAACGTGATTTAAAAGGTAACTACTGCATATTATTTAACTAGGTGTGATTTTTAAAGGGCTGAACTAGCAGTTATCTCAAGCTTTACAAGCTAATCTTTAAAATCCCTTAACTTTAAAAGATCCATCCGTCATGGGCAGAGGTCTGCGCGGTGTTCACACTTTATTTTATTTTATGACACTGTGTATTTGACCTATAATCTTCTCTTGCCTGTCATGGAGCTCTGTCTAATTACCTGAAGTTACAGGAATTGGGAAGTGATGAACTATTTTGGTAAGAATATGTTTTAAGGTCTACATAAGTAAGAGTATAAAGGGGAAAAGTGTCACCCTAGGGCCCTCCCATGACAAAACAAAAATCATAATTGGGCTTTTCTGTTTTTAACTTTTTAATTAAAAATAGTAAAATGATTTCTAATTATCACCTGTGTAAATAGAAAAAATGTTAGTTTTTTGAGTAGACAGAAAATATCAAAATTTTGCGCTAGTGTAACAGTAAGTGCTTTTACATGCACGTACAAAACTGGGTTAAGGTAGAAAACCTGCTTTCTTATAAATATCCGTTGAAATGCACAAGTGTATTTAGAGAGATTTCTTTTGTCAAAAGGCTCCTAGGTGATAGAAACGAGCTAAGCAAAAACAAACGTGGAATCTGTCTCTCTTGACCAGTGTAATGATACTTCATTATATTATACTTACAAAAAGAGTAACCAAACATGCTATATAGTGTAAGGGATGACAGGCATGGGCTGGCCTCTCGAAAGTACAGGACATGGTTCATTACTCAGCCAGGAGGACAATGTAATTAAGGAAATTAGGGTTTTGCTCTTTTTTAGTAACTGTCTTTTGTCTGATTTTAGACAGACCCCAGAAAATAAACCCTAAGGTTAAGCTCTGTATATATGTGAACATTTCTGAAATCAGACACCAATCAGCCCAGGCTCAAACGTGATTTAAAAGGGAACTGTGGCATATTATTTAACTATGTGTAATTTTTAAAGGGCTGAACTAGCAGTTATCTCAAGCTTTACAAGCTAATCTTTAAAAATCCCTTCACTTTAAAAGATCCATCGACAGAGGGTCTGCGCGGTCTCAAGCCCGCTGACATATGGGGGTAGGGGAGTTTATCGACAGCTGCTGACAAGCGGGCGAACTCGCAGGGGCTCACCCAGGGAATGGGTGCTCAAGCACACAACTATCTGGCGATCGCGCTCCACGCTGCAGCAGGAGCTGTCTCAGCCCATGTCTGCGCTCTGAGAGAGAGAGAGAGAGAGAGCACACTTCATTGCTAAGAATGTTTTTACTGCAGAGTCTGTAACTGGGAACCTGATTCAATTTTGGTTGAGGAATTTCTGTGAGATGGAAAAGGATGGACCTATAAGTGATAAAGCAAAGATGAGATAGATATTTTAATGGCGTGTTCATATTAAAATCATAGATAGAACCGAAGAAAATGCTTCGCTTTTTTATACAGCACTTTCAGAAGTGGCCGGGAAGTGGTGGGGAGACCAGCCAGTAGGTGCGGCCTGACCCCGGGGGGCCCAGAAACAGGGTGCGATCACCCTGACTGACTCAGACCGTGTCTTTGATCTCACAGTTTGTTATCTGTGTGTGAGATGGAAAAAATAAGCAGCTTGACTTAGTCTGAAGCAAAGATGAGATGTTTTAATGGTGTGCTCATCTTAAAATCGTAGATAGAACAAAATGCTTAGCTTTTTAGGCTTTTGGCAGGGAGGTATGGGGGACTGGGAAGTCTGGGTGACCGGGAAGTGTGGGGAGGCCGACCGTCAGGTGCTCCAGCCTGACTCAGACCGTGTCTTTGATCTCACAGTTTGTTATCTGTGTGTGAGCTGGATAAAAAGCAGCTTGACTTAGTTTGAAGCCAAGATGAGAACAAAATGCTTGGCTTTTTATATGGCCTTTAGAACTGGCCGGTAAGTATCGGGGGACTGGGATGTCTGGGGAGGCCGTCCGTCAGGTGCTGCTTCGGACCCAGAGGCCGAGGCAGTCCCTTTAGGCCGGCAGGGTACGGAACATCCTCGGATCGGTGCTGGGGCGACTTTGGGCTGGTCTGAGCCGGTCAGGACAGAACCCGGGCCTGTCTGGGCTTGTGCCAGAGAAAGGGCGGGGGCCGAGGCAGCCCCCAGGGCATGTCTAAGCTGTTCACAACATGTCCCGGGCATGTCCGAGCTTGTCGAGGTAAAGGCTGTAACACGCCCGGGCTTGTCTTTCGGGAGAGGGGGGCTGAGCGGGTTCAAACAGCGGTCAGACATCCGTCACACGGTCTGTTGACAGTTTATTTCACCCGGCAGGTGCAATCCGGGTTCAACCAGTGGTCAGACATCCGTCAAACGGACCCTTGACAATTTATTGAACCAATCAGGGGCCAGGGGCGGGTTCAAGGAGCAGTCGGGGCGGGGACGGGAAGCCTTACACCAATCCGATGCGGGGGGGCGGCACCAAAGGGGCGAAGAGAGGTCACGTTGAGGGGTGGGGAATTCCGACGTGACGTCATCAGGAGGCGTCAAAGGCGGCACTTCCGGTGTGACGTCAGAGGGGGCGTGGCTTAAAAGTCATTAATCGATATGATTGACATCTCTAATTGCGATTTTGACACTTGCCGCCCTGCTATAACTACTTCCCAACAATGAGGATCCAGAAAGCTGGATCACCCTCAGGGAATCGTGCCACATGGCGGTAGTGCCGTAACTGATGCTCCCTCATAATGTGCCTCATTCCAGACTCCATTTGTGAGAAAGTCAAACCAGTGGCACCCAAAGATTCTCAGAAGAGACACAGTACCGAAGGAGTCCAGTCTTCATCTCAAGTCAGTGGATACCATCCATGTCTTGCAACCATATAGCAAAACTGGAAGCACCAGGACTCTAAAGACTTGGACATTTGTGCTTTTCCAAAATATCGAGAGTGCCACACACCCCTTTCCAGCAACCTCATGACCTCCCTTCTCTCCCAGTCCATCTACTGACTTCATAGGAAGAGTCAGCAGAGACATTAATGATGCTACCAAGGTAAGTAAACCTCTGCTGCTGCAAATTAATAAGTGATAGTGTATTAGGTTTATAGTTCACTACTTCAGACACTTCTGTTAAGTTGAACACAGCTTGAAAAAGAGCGTTGTCACACACGTGCTTGGGAGGCAGTCAAAGGGCTCAAATCAGACTACTGAGACACAAGACAAGGGCTTGTCATTGAGTATTAATGCCTTTTCTCCTCTCTCTACAGAACTCCAGAAGAAAAGACCACATAAACCAATAACTTCTGCCTGAACACTAACGGCAGCCTCAGATGGCCTCACACCACATCCTTCCTACCAACATGCCTTTTCTCTTCCCCCACTATAAAAGCCTGTGTTCACTTTCCCTCAGTCCCAGTTTTGAAACATGTAGAGATCAATTCTAATAGACTATTCTTATTACTCTCAATATATGGGATACATCCCCAAATCTTTTTGATTTGTCTTGTGTTTTATTACATCATAAATAAAATGCATTGGATGCAGTGTAGGCGGCACGGTGGCGCAGTGGTAGTGCTGCTGCCTCCCAGTTAGGAGACCCGGGTTTGCTTCCCAGGTCCTCCCTGCGTGGAGTTTGCATGTTCTCCCCGTGTCTGTGTGGGTTTCCTCCGGGTGCTCCGGTTTCCTCCCACAATCCAAAGACATGCAGGCTAGGTGGATTGGCGATTCTAAATTAGCCCTAGTGTGTGCTTGGTGTGTGGGTGTGTTTGTGTGTGTCCTGCGGTGGGTTGGCACCCTGCCCAGGGTTGGTTCCTGCCTTGTGCCCTGTGTTGGCTGGGATTGGCTCCAGCAGACCCCCGTGACCCTGTGTTCGGATTCAGCGGGTTAGACAATGGATGGATGGATGGCTGCAGTGTATTTTTAAGATTTTTTCTCTCATCTTTTAAACCTATATAATATATAAGATGTACTTTCACCTCATCAAATCTGGTACCTTTTATAAAAGTTTGGGCACCCTTGGGGATATGTTATTATAAGTCAGTTTCAGTAGTCTTTTAAATGTATTGACTCTTAATGTCAATTTTGATTACAGTAAATATAATTTCAATATATTGGTAAAACTCAATGTAGTCTTCATCTTATTCACTTTTTGTTTTTAATAAATGCTTATTTGCTTTTTCATTTAAAAAAAAATGAACATACATATGTAAAAATCATAATCTTGCACTAGTCAAGACCAAATTCCACATACAGATACTTAAAACATTATGCTATCAAGTAGTCGTGACATTAAGCTGCTCAGCGAGAAGTAGTAACCGAATGACTAAAAATTAATTGTGATGTTTGCAAAGAACATTTACCAACAAAATTGTACAGACGTATGTAACATATAAATTCTTACAGATATTTTTATTTTTGTTCCACCCAAAATTATTTTTGGTTTTTTACTTACCCTATGTGTTGTAGTGATGGCCTAGAGAAATGTTTAATCTCATGTTTATTATATAATACAAGCAAATAGTGAGTAATAGTGTATATCCATTGGAAATAAAACATCTCATATTACCTATGTCACATAAATTGCATAATCCATATGTGATTTATAGTTTATTCACAGCATGTAAGTCACTTAGCTTTTAACTAAAATATTATTATATAAATGCTTCCAGAAAAATCATCAAATATCAAATACAGGACACACATGTCAAATGGGAATAATGAAGAGAGAATGCTTGACCAATGAATAAAGGGACCTTCAACAGTACATGAGGGCTTAGAGTGCTAATATCTCATTTTAACCATACACTATTGCTTTTTGCAGTCTCAACTTCAACACCTTTGCACTGCATATGGCTTGTTATCTTTCATTATTTTCTGTATAGAGAATATATCCTGGTTCATCTTTCTCTGATTATCAGTTTTTTCTGTTCATTTGAACCGCTGTCTAGCTATAGATGTAAAATTGCCATTGTGTTTTTAAGAGTGTTAAGGAATCATCTACTTTCTTCCAACATCATTTCATTCCAAATGTATATTGTTCTGCATTTTAACTTTGTTAGTGCCTTGTCACCCCCCATAAAATGTTACTCAGAAGTTACATCTGTTCTCTTTGCCTTTCTTTATACTTGTTAGAGTGCTTCTTTTAACCACTCTGTTGCTTGACGAATAATTCTTGATTATTCTCTCCAGATTTGTCAAAATGTTAAATGTAATGAACTGTGCTGGTTGGCAACTGTAACAATAACAAAATAAAATCTCCCTAACACCAGTTCATTCCAGGCTCTTTTTAAATTTTATTTATTTTATTTCAAGTAAATTACATTGCATAAATCCAAATCAAACTTATACATCATATAGCTTCATAGTCAAAGTAGAAAAAAAGAAATCAAGAACAAAAAAAAAAAAAAACCTAACAGAACAGAATTCAATTCTCAACAGGCAAAGAGCATGGGCAAAAATAAGAATAAGAAGGGAATTTTTTGATTCCTATTATAAACTTTTATATGAAGTAAATCTTGCCATATTTCAAAACAGTTTTTCAAATTTTAAACAGTATAGAAATTCATTTTCCCACTGACTAATAAAAGGTGGCTTAAGATTTTTCCAGTTAAGCAAGATAAGTTTATGTACTGGTAGTGTGATATACAATTAACAATCATGGTGACTCTGAGAATAAGATTTGAAGAGATGTGGACCAGTGAGGCTGATGTACTGGATACACATCTGCTAATGACAGGAGGTTAAGATGCCAGCTACAAAATGAGTATGTGGGGCATAGTGATTCAAGCTCCAAGATCAGAGCAGCATAATCAGAGATAACAATAGTGCTGTAAAATAAGATCTGATAGAAGGTAATAATCAGTTCTTGAGTAACTGTTATGTATTGGTGTGAAAAAGGAATATTCTCTTGAATTTGGATTTAAGTATCTCCATGGTTCTGATAAGTTATGATTCATTACAAACTGTGTAATTGTCTTTGTGGTATTAGAAATTATTGTCACTGTAATTGATGATATATCCTGGTCTGGATTCAAAACAAAATAAAAATCTTCATTATAATTTTAAGTGTGCTCATATTTGGAATTTATGTGAATATGTTTTAGATAAAGTCTCTATCATCCACTTTAGGTGCTTAAATATTTATTAAAATTTCTTCAAATTTGAGTAAATTAATAATCACCATCACATTATGCCCTTAAGGATCAGATTCTACATCTGATTCTATAAATGAGATTGCCTTATGTGTTATATTCCCACACTTCTAGTTTTCTTTGTATAGCTGGAGTAACACATGTGGCCAATCCAATCTCTTTGCAATCAAAACTGGTCCATGTTAACTACTGTAAGTCTGTTGTAGAAAATACTATCTAAGCATTTAGGCCTTTTAGGTCTGTCAAGAACAGGAGTATAAAAGTCAGCATGGGTTCAGAAGAGGAAGGTTTACCAACATGCTGGAATTCTAGGAGGAAGCATTTGATAAGGTGCCACATGAAAGGTTGGGCATCACACTAAAATAAGTGGGAGTTCAGATGGTGTGTAGATGGGTGCAGAATTGACCCAGCCACAGGAAAATAAGAGTAATGGTGCAAAAAAAAAATTGGCGTATAAGTGGGTCAGTGCTAGGGTTACTGCTATTTTAAATATATATAAATGATTTGGATAGAAATATAGGTAAAAAGCTGGTTAAGTTTGCAGATGATACCAAGCTATGTGCATTAACAGATAACCTAGAATCTGAGGGAAATGGACGTCATCCACGCTTGGGCAGATATGTGGCAGATTAAATTTAATGTCAGTAAATGTAAAGTATTAAATGTAGAAAGTGAAAAATGTTAGGTTTGAATACACAGTAGGAGGTCTGAAAATCAAAAGAACCCATTATGAGAAAAATTTTGGAGTCATCACTATCAACTGCCAGACAGTGTTCAGAAGCCATTTTGAAGGCTAATAAAATGTTAGGTTCTATAACATGATGTGTAGAGTAAAAGTCCAAGACGGGTATGCTGGTGCTTTATAACACACTGGTGGGGCCTCATCTGGAGTACTATGTGCAGTTTTTGGTCTCCATGCTACGAAAAAGACACAGCAGTGTTAGAAAAAGTCCAGAGAACACCAACTAGGCTGATTCTAGAACTACAGGGGATGAATTATGAGGAAAGATTAAAAGTAATGAACCTTTTCAGTTTAAACAAGATAAAATTATGAGGAGATTAAAGTGTTTAAATTTATGAAAGGTATTAATTAGTACAGTAGATCTTGACTGCTATTTTAAAATGAGTTCATCAAGAACACTAGGGCACAGTTGAAAACTTGTTAAGGGTAAACACATACAGTATCTAGAAGTTTTTCTTTACACAAAGAACCATAGACACTGTGGAACGTGGCCCAGACACAGACAGACGGACATCGTTTGACACCCAACACACACATTTATTATTTATAATATTTACAACTTAATCAAGTGCACAACCCAGTGCCTCCAGCACTGATCCCACAAAGTCCAGGCCTCACTCTCCAGTGCCTTCCTTCTGGCCCTCTCCACTCCTCTCTCTCTAGACTCCAGTCCGCTTCCACCCGACTCTTGTCTCCGACTGAAGGAAGGCAGCCCTTTTATAGCAGCCCGGATGGGCTCCACCTGCTCCCCGACACTACTCCGTGGACACTCCCCTGTGTGGCGGAAGTGCTGGCTGAGCACCCGGAAGCCCTTCCTGGTGTGGCGGAAGTGCTGATGTCCAGGGCTCTTCAGGCACCGGGGCGCCCCCTGCCGGTGGCCACGGGCCCCTACAGGGTTGAGCTTCCAAGCTCTGCACCCGCGGTCCCCAATGCAACCAGGGCGGTCGCCCTCTGGTGGTCTGGAGGAGGCACAACACATAGAATAAACTAACAAGTAGTGTGGTAGACAGTAGGACTTTAGGGTCTTTCAAAATTAGACTTGATGTTGTTTAATAAGAATTAAGTGGATAGGACTGGCAAGCTTTATTGGGTCGAATGGCTGCTCTAATCCAAATTGTTCTAATGTTCAGACCCAATAATACGGAGTACTTTCAGTCAACAAATTATTCAGCAGAAGTGAGTGAAGAAACACTACTGGGGATCCTTTCTACCAACAGCAATATGTCTGCATAATTTCTCACTGTAATTGGGACAACCAAATCAGAACTTCTCTATCCTTTATATTTTTTTTTATGGTCATTCAGGTGTGTATTCAGACCAAAGTGTGCATATATATTTATTTATTTACTTACGTATCTACCAATTTAGTCATTTATTAAAAGATCTTCTGTTAAAAGACAAATTTTCCACTGGGGTCAAATAAACTTCTATCTGTCTAATCTAATTTGTGAGTTTTTTTTTTTTTGATATCCTTGAAACTTCCTTGTATTTTGAATAAAAAAAAACGTTCCTCATTTTTGGCATCTGGTCTGGCACAAACCCTCCCAAATGCCTAGAGTTTGGCTTGCCTAGGTTAGGCCTATATTGAGGCAGACCAGTGAGTTTTCTGGCCTGCGTTTTGTGGGTCTTTTTAAATGTCTCACATAGTTTTGTTATTTTTTGATACCAGAATCATGACAGCCTTATTTTGTAAATTCTTTATTTATAAAGGCTAATAGTTTGCCATGTCTATGAATCCTGAGATTTTAAAGTATTTTCTCTTTTTGAAGGGCATTTTTGTGCATTTTCAACCTTTAAAGTATTTTATTTACTTTTAAAATCCTGTGCACCATTTTTGAGCATAAGAAATGAGACTGAATGGGTTGAAGCCCGCCTGTTAAGTTTGGGATCAGGTTTCCTGAAATGAGGTTTATCTCCAGACAGACCAGTGTTTCACTCTTTATGCCATGTCACAATAAAATTAACTTCTCATTAAAAAGTATAAAAATAAGGCAACCATTACAACGAGAAACTTAAGAGATGGACTTACAAAAACAACTGTCAACAATAGTACTACACAGTTGTAGAGAGGTGAATATATCATTGCAGGACAAAAAAGGGTGTTTGGGGTGCCAACTGGGCAGCAAAGCCCTCTTAATTCACTCAAAAAAGAAAATAACTGAAAGTTAAACACTTAACTATGTAGGTTGCTAAATAACTAATAGACGTCTTGTTTGAACGGTCATGAAGTAAAATGAGCTTCAGTTAACACAAGCCAGGTCCACATCAAACTGTGATGCCATCCTCTGTGGCTGTTCAGCTTTTACATGCTGGAGACCAGAAGGGGCAAAGCCTCTTTTGATTTGGTGCCCTCATTGGATGATTTCTCCATACTGTGAGAGGAGGCAAGTTAGGTGTCATATTACCTCTTGTGCTCATGCGTGACACAATCAATAAACCTCTACTGAGACCATCTCTTCCACCTGAATATAAAGGTGGAGGGTGGTCTGAGCTGCAGTAACTTCAGTGTGGCCTTGTCTGTTGGAGAACCACCCACAAAATACAACAAACATACAAAAATGGAAAATACATCTCTCTATTATAAAAAAAGAGAGAAACAGTAGGTCGACTAGGCGTGATCTTCACGTTAAGATTACGAAAGACACTTAAAAGACCCGCGAGACTAAAGTGAATGGCCACAGAGCGTCTCGCTGGGACCTTAAACATGAGACTTTCTGCCAAGAGATTGACCCAGGACCGTCTCGTGATGACGTAGAACATGAGATTCTTGCAAGACACGCCCTACTTACAACCAAATAAGAGCACGAGCAGCAACACACTCAGTTGTGTTTTGGCTTTGAGCACACACAGATCCAGGGCTCTCAGTGCATATAAAGCATATAAGGACAATACATTATAGATGAAACGTCGAAGACTAAGTGAAGAAGAAAACAGCGTGGAGAAAAGAAAATCAAAAGTGTTGGAGAAACAAAAAGAAAAAGAATAATCTAGGTGCAAGGTTCAGAAAATAAGGAAAGTAATTATCAGCCCGGAATAAGTGGAATTTGAAAAAAAAGCATGTCCAATCCAGATGTTGGCGCTATACACATGTAGAGCAGGTTAGAGATTATGAAAGCAGTGGAATTGGAAAGGCTCAAAAAAAAAAAACGGCGCAATACACAAAGAAGAAAGTTAAAGAATATGAAATTAGGAAAATTAGAAAGTATAAAAAAAGAAAGTAAAGATCGCAGTAGCACAAACAAAAGGAAATTATTACTCGAAAAAGGGAAAATAACCACCACAGACCAGGAGTCATTGAAACAAAAGCAGGATAAAGCGAGGTCAGAAATAAAAGACAAAGTAGACAAAAAAGTAAAGTGTCATAAAGAGGTTAAAAAACAAGGGGGCCAAACACATGCAGAACAGGTTAGAGATAATCCATCCATCCATCCATCCTCTTCTGCTTATCCGGGGTCGGGTCACGGGAGCAGAGAGGCCCAGACTTCCCTCTCCCCAGCCACTTCTTCCAGCTCTTCTGGGAGAATCCCAAGGCGTTCCCAGGCCAGCCGGGAGACATAGTCCCTCCAGCGTGTCCTGGGTCTTCCCCGGGGCCTACTCCCAGTTGGACGTGCCCGGAACACCTCACCAGGGAGGCGTCCAGGAGGCATCCTGATCAGATGCCTAAGCCACCTCATCTGACTCCTCTCGATGCGGAGGAGTAGTGGCTCTACTCTGAGCCCCTCCCAGATCGCTTGTATTCGCGATCTCGTTCTTTCGGTTACTACCCATAGCTGATGACCATAGGTTAGGGTAGGAACGTAGATCAACTGGTAAATTGAGAGCTTTGCCTTACGGCTCAGCTCTTTTTTCACCACGACAGACCGATGCAGAGCCCGCATCACTGCGGATGCCGCAGCGATCCGCCTGTCGATCTCACGCTCCATTCTTCCCTCACTCGTGAACAAGACCCCGAGATACTTGAACTCCTCCACTTGGGCAAGGATCTCTCCCCCAACCCTGAGAGGGCACTCCACCCTTTTCCGGCTGAGGACCATGGTCTCAGACTTGGATTCCCCGAGGGACACGGTCGAACGCCTTTTCCAAGTCCACAAAATATATGTAGACTGGTTGGGCAAACTCCCATGCACCCTCCAGGATTCTGCTAAGGGTGTAGAGCTGGTCCACTGTTCCGCGACCAGGACGAAAACCATACTGTTCCTCCTGAATCCGAGGTTCGACTATCCGACGGACCCTCCTCTCCAGATCCCCCGAATAGACTTTTCCAGGGAGGCTGAGGAGTGTGATCCCTCTGTAGTTGGAACACATCCTCTGGTCCCCCTTTTTAAAGAGTGGGACCGCCACCCCAGTCTGCCAATCCAGAGGCATTGTCCCTGATGTCCATGCGATGTTGCAGAGACGTGTCAACCAAGACAGTCCTACAACATCCAGAGCCTTGAGGAACTCCTGGCGTATCCCATCCACCCCTTGGGCCCTGCCACCAAGGAGTTTTTTGACCACCTCGGTGACCTCAGTCCCAGAGATGGGAGAGCCCACCTCAGAGTCCCCAGGCTCTGCTTTCTCATTGGAAGGCATGTTAGTGGGATTGAGGAGGTCTTCGAAGTACTCCCCCCACCGTCCCACAATGTCCCCAGTCGAGGTCAGCTGCGCACCATCCCCACCATATACAGTGTTGACACTGCACTGCTTCCCCCTCCTGAGACGCCAGATGGTGGACCAGAATCTCCTCGAAGCCATCCGAAAGTCGTTCTCCATGGCCTCTCCAAACTCCTCCCATGCCCGAGTTTTTGCCTCAGCAACCACTGAAGCCGCATTCCGCTTGGCCTGCCGGTACCTGTCAGCTGCCTCCAGAGACCCACAGGACAAAAAAGTCCTATAGGTCTGCTTCTTTAGCTTGACAGCATCCCTCACCGCCGGTGTCCACCAACGGGTTTGGGGATTGCCGCCACGACAGGCACCGACCACCTTACGGCCACAGCTCCGGTCAGCCACCTCAACAATAAAAGCACGGAACATGGCCCATTCGGACTCAATGTCCCCCACCTCCCTCGGGACGTGGTCGAAGTTCTGCCGAAGGTGGGAGTTGAAGCTACTTCTGACAGGGGACTCCGCCAGCCGTTCCCAGCAGACCCTCACAACACGTTTGGGCCTACCAGGCCTGACCGGAATCTTCCCCCACCATCGAAGTCAACTCACCACCAGGTGGTGATCAGTTGACAGCTCTGCCCCTCTCTTCACCCGAGTGTACAAGACATATGGCCACAAGTCTGACAACACGACCACAAAGTTGATCATCGAACTGAGGCCTAGGGTGTCCTGGTGCCAAATACACATATGAACACGCTTATGCTTGAACATGGTGTTCGTTACGGACAATCTGTGACGAGCACAGAAGTCCAATAACAAAACACCGCTCGGGTTCAGATCGGGGGGTCCATTCCTCCCAATCAAACCCTTCCAGGTCTCACTGTCATTGCCCACGTGAGCATTGAAGTCTCCCAGCAGAACGAGGGATTCCCCAGAAGGTATGCCCTCTAGCACCCCCTCCAGAGACTCCAAAAAGTCTACGGCTACAGAAACTGGCTTTTGGGATGTGGAATGTCACCTCTCTGAAGGGGAAGGAGCCTGAGCTAGTGTTGAGGTCGAGAGGTTCCGGCTAGATATATTCGGACTCACCTCGACACACAGCTTGGACTCTGGAACCAATCTCCTTGAGAGGGGCTGTACTCTCTACCACTCTGGAGTTGCCCCCGGTGAGAGGCGCCGAGCAGGTGTGGGCATACTTATTGCCCCCCGACTTGGAGCCTGTGCATTGGGGTTTACCCCGGTGGACGAGAGGGTGGCCTCCCTCCGCCGGGTGGGGAAGGGTCCTGACTGTTGTTTGTGCGTATGCGCCGAACAGCAGTTTGGAGTACCCACCCTTTTTGGAGTCTCTGGAGGGGGTGCTTAGAGGGCGTACCTTCTGGGGACTCCCTCGTTCTGCTGGGAAACTTCAATGCTCATGTGGGCAATGACAGTGAGACCTGGAAGGTTAGAGATAATGAAAACTGGAATTCAAAAGACTCAAAAAAAAAAAACCTATCCTAAATTGTGGTACAAACACATTACACATAAGTCTCACTGACCTCATTAAAAAAAGAGGTCACGATGCCACAAAAAGAGCATGCAGACACTTCATTTCGCTAGCATTGGTAAGAGAATGTATTGTGATACACTGCAGAGCTATAGCACGTCTGTATCTGAAAACAGCAGTGTCAGATGCGGGGGGGGGGGCTTAGGGAAGGATCCTGAGATCCTTCCGACTGAGAGAATGAAAAGTGAATAAAAAAAAACAAAGCTAACCTTTGCAAGTATCATAAATTACACCAGCTGTTACAGACTGAAATCAAAATAGTAAGACAAACAGCATTTTAATTCTCAAAACAGAGTGGTGCAGGATCAAATTCGCGACCTTTTGATTCCCAGTTGGCAGCTGATTCAATTGCGCCACGGAGGCAGTCATAATAAATGGGTGTCAATGTCGCATGTTAAGGCGGTTTTTTGTTTCTGCAGTTATATTTTTGAATAAACGTGCAATTGTTGTGTTAGATTTGTACCTTTTGTGAAAGTATTTTTTTGATATTTGGACTTCAGGCTTCATACATTATATAGTTTATGCCTACATTTTGTCATCTACTACTAGAATATAAAAAACGTTTCTGTTTTAACAATGTATTTACACAGATTACTGTAGAAACGGAACAGACATGGAATGCGTGTGTTCCAAACAACGATCTATTATTTCCACTCTAAAACTCCACTTCACTCCCAGAAAATCAATCAAGGCATGAGCTGGGAGAAGTTTGTGCACGTTCTAAGTCGGTGGGGGGATGGAATAGCTGGCTGCTTGCAGCCTGAGTTTATCAGCACATTTAGAGGACAAAATACGCTGGCGGAGAGGTGTGAAGGGATTTAAGAAGCGATTTAAGGTGGGACGGATCTACGGGATTTTTCGTAGGCTCTGGTAATTCTAGTGTTAATGAAAGCATATACCATATTTCTTTTTAATTAAAGCTTAGCTTTAGGCCATCATTATAGCATAGCATGAAAGGCTAGATAAGGAAGTGACACCATGAAAGACCAAATATAGAATAAGGAATATCTGCCTAGTTGAAGAACCAATCAAGAATGAGCAAAACAGAAACTAGAGTGAACAATAGACAGTATGGACAGGTGCAGAACGAGCTAATTGAACGAGGTCAAAATGATAAGAAATTGTTATATAAACTTCGATTGCTGCAATGTTCAGGGCTCAGCTCAATTTGGCCGTATTGGGTTGAGTCCGTGTTGTTTTTTTTCAATAAAGCTTTAAAACTCTGTCTGTCTATCCAGAGTCCTAATAGCCTTCATTTTCAGGTAAAAAGCCTTCTAGTGACGAATTTTTCA
This sequence comes from Polypterus senegalus, assembly GCF_016835505.1. Taxonomy (NCBI): domain Eukaryota; kingdom Metazoa; phylum Chordata; class Cladistia; order Polypteriformes; family Polypteridae; genus Polypterus; species Polypterus senegalus. The sequence goes on from NC_053165.1 coordinate 36,008,763, forward strand.
CCACGACATATTGGTGACCCCGACGTGATACAGATAACAGATCAGCTGTGCGACTCCAGTGGCAGGGATGAAGCTCTATAAAACGAACACAGATGGTGGCCACCTAAAAGGTAAGCAATATTTTCCCTAAACTAATTTGTGTAAAGTTTCAGAGAGCGTCCGCCCCTCCAATGAAGACAAACAGCATTTGGCCTTTCTAAAACGAATAGATAGGAATAAGGGATGAACAGACAGATTTAAATGGAATGTGTGGAGACTGTACAGCTAATGTATGTGTATGAATGAGAGTGTAGTAAATAATCAAAATTTGAGTTTTTTGGTTTTTTGGTTTTTAATAGAGATTGCTCCGATCCAGGGGACTGAGGACTGCATTGTAAAGGGTGAACCGTGTATAGATGGGTGTGGAATTCCTGAATTGGCACCCTTTCCTGTGGCTGTATGTTCTTCAGTGAGAAAAGCGAGATGTCGTAAAATTCCCGCTTGTCTCGAGAGGGAACCAATCTTTGGGAAAAGCTAACAGCAGTTCCTTCTGATTGTGCCTCAGTAAAAGAGTTAGATTTAGAGAAGGGGATTGGCAACATGTAGGCAGAAATTCCTGTTCGGATAAATGGATAAAACTTTATTTTATTTTATGATTTCTCTTTTGATAGGTTAGGGAGCCACGCAGGTGGTGTGTGTATGGAGCGCTTTTAAAAGCGTTGTGGCAATTGTTGAAGCACGTACAGGTGTGCAGAATGCTTGGAGCACTTTAAAAAAGTTCCGCGGCACGTGCAGCACACAGGTGCAGATTGGAGAATAATGAATGGTACAAGAGGTACAAAACAAGTGTATGGCAAAAATAGGGCACTAGGGATTAGCATACTAGGTGCTAAAAAGTGTGATTGAGTATGACTGTGGATTTTAGGGAATAAACAAAGTGTAACTTTTTGTGTGCAAAAATAGACTATATTGCTTTAGAGAACATAGAAAAAGCCTGTGTGTACAATAAGCTGTAAATAAATTTCACCCTGTGGGAGAAAGAGAAGAGCTAAGACACTCAGTAAGGAATAGAGAAAGAGGACTATTGTTTAGATATATAATTTTGACCTTATATACCATTCGGGGACGTGTATGGAAAAAAAAAAAAATTGTTACGGAGTATATAAGTTGTGGAATAAAAAAGACAGAATAGGATTGAACATTTTTTCAAACGTGTATTCGAAGGAAAATAAAAGAACAGTACTAAATATAGATACAAATTTACATAAGAGTGGAGTAAAAAAAATATATTACAGATTATTGAGGAGATACAAAAAAAAATAGCAGGAGCTATAGATCAAATTACAGGAAGAGTCCTGTGCAAATACTGGAATGTTGAGACTCAGGAGAAAAATAGTACAGATTTATTACTGTGGTTGTAAGTTGTGGAAAGTTAGGCAGCAAAATTTATGGCACAAGAAAGGATCTTGCATATAACTCATGGTGTGCATACTCACTATTGGAAAGATTTTTACATAAATGCAGCAGGACAACCACACAAATTAGCAGAAGGTACTAAAAGCTTTTTACTAAAAGGAATCACAGAGATAACGAACTTGGATGAGGTACAGGAAGAGTGGCCCTATAACTATAATTGCAAGAAATTGGATGGTGAGAAAGTTGGGAGCTACTTTGGAGAAACTAGTGGAGTCGGACAGACTTTACTTTATTGTGATTCCTTTTAAAAAACATTTACAGCCATATTTACAGAAGGGAATAAATTGTGGCTTTAAGAGAGGGCAAGGAAAGACAAGAAAAATACTGATAAATCCTAATGTTGACCCTAGTATAATAGCAAGAAGGGTAAATTGGTGTCCGAAAAATGCTGTGGGGAGATTCGTGCTGCCAGCAGTCACAGTAAGGAAGGTCCTGTGTAAGATCAAACCTAATTTAATTAAAGATTCAAAATTAAAATTAGCGGTAGAACGCCCACGGCTGCAGGGAATTTAAATGGATGCCAGCGAGTTGCCCCTGGATATATTGGGGTGTAAAGATCCCCTCCACAAAGAACTCATTGAAAAATTATCTCAAAAATGGCATAAGAGAACAAAAGGTTTTAAAAGATGCTGGCCCCAAAAAGGTTCATTTAATCTGGAACTGTGCAAAGAAATGATAGAGCACATAAAAAATTATATAACAGAAGATGTTAGCGAAAAAAGAGAAAAGTGGAACTAAACATAATGCAAATGTTTATTGGGGAAGCAATGAAAAGAAAAATATTAGAAAGAGCGAGTTGGTGAAGAGAGATGGGGGGTAGAACCCCATTAACACTGCCTTTAGGTGTGTCATTTGAGTTCCCACTGATAGAAGGAAATGGAGAATTTAAAAGGCAAATAGCAGTCAAAAATTAGGAAGAAAAATCAGGAGAAAAAGAAACAGGACAGGATGAAGTAAAAGAATGAATGATCAAATCAGTTCCAAGGCAGCGACAGACACAGAGCAGCAGAATAATACAAAGATATGGCTGTGTGTGTCACCCTGTAACACAAGAAATGGTGGACCGAGCAAATGGGATCATACAAAATATGATGGTTAAAACCAGCACAGACACTGGTCTTAATTGGGAAAATGCTATGCCAATTTCCTTAATGTTTTATCATTCGCAGAATAACAGAGCGGCATATTTACCACCACTTGAAATGCTTATTGGTCGACCAATGCCTACACCTGTTTGGAGGGAACTCCCTAAAAGTCCCCCTTTAGAGCAGCTTGAGAATGAAATGCAGAGCTAGACGAGGCAACTAAAAATAAAAAACATAACAATTAAGGGCATTTGAGTAAAACGGATTAAACTGATTTTGTGACCAGATTAGAAATAACAATGAAAAACTGTAATTAGGGTTGCACCATTAAGTAGGAAAAGTACCTAGGTGAAGTGTAGGCAAACACACACATATATATTTTAATTGCCCCACCCCGAATAAGAAATGATTGAGTGAGTGACTGCATGAGCACTGCTATCTCTTAGTGGTAGTAAAAATGAGCCACAGATGCAGAGACAAGTGTGAGTGTGAATGCGCTCCGGACCCAAATAGGGTGTACCGAGAGGCACAATAAAGTAATCAAGCACATAACGAGTGTCAGTGAGATTTTGTAATCAGAGCATTTCTTTCATAGAGACACATTGAGAAGATTTTTACTAAGACGGTGTTACTGTTAGGTTTTACAGCAAATAAATTATGAAAGCCAAAGTAGTTTAATAAAGATGAATATAAATTTAAGATTAGAGGCAGAATATATTACAAAAATATATCCGGAAAAGCATTAACATGCTTGACATGATTTCATAAAATAAATTTAATACCATGATTTAAATTCTTTCAGTTGGCATGGGTTTCATTCCTTGCAGCAGTAGGATTACGCAAAATTATCAAGAAGCATAATTAAGGTAAGCACAAGAAAATTAGGAGAAATGCGAACATGTGGTGAATTGGAAAAATAGTATGATTAGAATTTGGATACTAAAATGTGAAGTTTTGAAAAAGTTAACTTGATTCAAATACTTGTGTCTCATGTTACTTCCTGTAAAAAAAAATTCAAGCCATATTTACAGTCTGATAAGTAAAGCACCCCTCCTTGAACTGTCACCGTATCGTGGTGGAGGGGTTTGCGTGTCCCAATGATCCTAGGAGCTATGTGATCCCCTGGTAGGTCCACCCAAGGCAAACTGGTCCTAGGTAAGGGATGAGACAAAGAGCGGTTCAACAAACCTCCGATGAAGAATAAAACCTGTGACGTTTTCCCTTGCCGGACGGGGTCACGGGCCCCCTCTGGAGCCAGGCCTGGAGGTGGGGCTCGATGGCGGCCCTGGTGGCGGGCCTGCCCCCGTGGGGCTCGGGCGGGCACAGCCCGAAGAGGTAACGTGGGTCCTCCTCCCCATGGGCTCACCACCTATGGGAGGGGCCAAGGAGGTTGGGTGCAGTGTGAGTTGGGTGGTGGCCGAAGGCGGGGACCTTGGCGGTCTGATCCTCGGCTACAGAAACTGGCCCTTGGGACGTGGAATGTCACCTCTCTGAAGGGAAGAAGCCTGAGCTAGTGCGCGAGGTCGAGAGGTTCCCGCTAGATATAGTCGGACTCACCTCAACGCACAGCTTGGACTCTGGAACCAATCTCCTTGAGAGGGGCTGGACTCTCTACCACTCTGGAGTTGCCCCGGTGAGGGCGAGCAGGTGTGGGCATACTTATTGCCCCGACTCAGAGCCTGTGCATTGGGGTTTACCCCGTGGAGAGAGTGGCCTCTCTCCTCCGGGTGGGGAAGGGTCCTGACTGTTGTTTGTGCATATCGCCAACAGCAGTTTGGAGTATCCACCCTTTTGGAGTCTCTGGAGGGTTGCTAGAGGGCATACCTTCTGGGGATTCCCTCGTTTTGCTGGGAGACTTCAATGCTCACGTGGGCAATGACAGTGAGACCTGGAAGGGCGTGATTGGGAGGAATGGCCCCGATCTGAACCCGGCGGTGTTTTGTTATTGGACTTCTGTGCTCGTCACGGATTGTCCATAACGAACACCATGTTCAAGCATAAGGGTGTTCATATGTGCACTTGGCACCAGGACACCCTAGGCCTCAGGTCGATGATCGACTTTGTGGTGTGTCGTGGACTTGCGGCCATATGTCTTGGACACTTTCGGGTGAAGAGAGGGAGTCAACTGATCACCACCTGGTGGTGAGTTGGCTTCGATGGTGGGGAAGATGCGGTCAGACCTGGTAGGCCCAAGCGTGTTGTGAGGGTCTGCTGGGAGCGGCTGGCAGAGTCCCCTGTCAGAAGTAGCTTCAACTCCCACCTCCGGCAGAACTTCAACCCGTCCCGAGGGAGGTGGGGACATTGAGTCGAATGGGCCATGTTCCGTGCCTCTATTGTTGAGGCGGCTGACGGAGCTGTGGCGCAAGGTGGTCGGTGCCTGTCGTGGCGGCAATCCCGAACCCGTTGGTGGACACCGGTGAGAGATGCCGTCAAGCTGAAGAAGGAGTCCTATAGGACTTTTTGTCCTGTGGGTCTCTGGAGGCAGCTGATAGGTACCGGCAGGCCAAGCGGAACGGCTTCGTTGTTGCTGAGGCAAAACTTCGGGCATGGGAGGAGTTTGGAGAGCCATGGAGAGCGACTTTGGACGGCTTCGAGGAGATTCTGGTCCACCGTCCGGCGTCTCAGGAGGGAAGCAGTGCAGTGTCAACACCGTATATGGTGGGGATGGTGCGCTGCTGACCTCGACTTCGGGCGTTGTGGGTGGTGGGAGGAGTACTTGAAGACCTCCTCAATCCCACTAACATGCCTTCCAATGAGGAAGCAGAGCCTGGGGACTCTGAGGTGGGCTCTCCCATCTCTGGGACTGAAGTCACAGGTGGTCAAAAACTCCTTGGTGGCAGGGCCCGGGGTGGATGAGATCGCCGGAGTTCCTTAAGGCTCTGGATGTTGTAGGACTGTCTTGGTTGACACGTCTCTGCAACATCGCATGGACATCGGGACAGTGCCTCTGGATTGGCAGACCGGGGTGGTGGTCCCCTCTTTAAAAGGGGACGGAGGGTGTGTTCCAACTATAGAGGGATCACACTCCTCAGCCTCCCTGGAAAAGTCTATTGGGGTTCTGGAGAGGAGGGTCCGTCGGATAGTGAACCTCGGATTCAGGAGGAACAGTGTGGTTTTGTCCTGGTGCGAACAGTGGACCAGCTCTTCACCCTTAGCAGAGTCCTGGAGGGTGCATGGGAGTTTGCCCACCGGTCTACATGTGTTTTGTGGACTTGGAAAAGGCATTGACCGTGTCCCTCGGGAATCCTGTGGGGGTGCTCGGGAGTATGGGGTACGGACCCCTGATAAGAGCTGTTCGGTCTCTGTACAACGGTGTCAGAGCTTGGTCCGCATTGCGGCAGTAAGTCGAGCCCGTTTCCAGTGAGAGTTGGACTCCGCCAGGGCTGCCCTTTGTCACCGATTCTGTTCATAACTTTTATGGACAGAATTTCTAAGCGCAACCAGGGTGTTGAAGGGGTCGGTTTGGTGGACTCAGGATTGGGTCACTGCTTTTGCAGATGATGTTGTCCTGTTTGCTTCATCAGGCCGTGATCTTCAGCTCTCTCTGGATCGGTTCGCAGCTGAGTGTGAAGCGGCTGGGATGAGAATCAGCACCTCCAAATCCGAGCATGGTCCTCAGCGGAAAAGGGTGGAGTGCCCTCTCAGGGTTGGGGAGAGATCCTGCCCCAAGTGGAGGAGTTCAAGTATCTCGGGTCTTGTTCACAGTGAGGGAAGAATGGGCGTGAGATCGACAGGCGGATCGGTGCGGCATCCGCGTGATGCGGGCTCTGCATCGGTCTGTCGTGGTGAAAAAGGAGCTGAGCCGTAAGGCAAAGCTCTCAATTTACCAGTCGATCTACGCTCCTACCCTCACCTATGGTCATGAGCTATGGGTAGTGACGAAAGAGCGAGATCGAATACAAGCGGCTGAAATGAGTTTCCTCCGCAGGGTGTCTGGGCTTTCCCTTAAAGATAGGGTGAGAAGCTCAGTCATCCAGGAGGGGCTCAGAGTAGAGCATTGAGAGGAGTCAGATGAGGTGGCTCGGGCATCTGATCAGGATGCCTCCTGGACGCCTCACTGGTGAGGTGTTCCAGGCACGTCCAACCGGGAGGAGGCCCCGGGGAAGACCCAGGACACGCTGGAGGGACTATGTCTCCCGGCTGGCCTGGGAACGCATTGGGATTCTCCGGAAGAGCTGGAAGAAGTGGCTGGGGAGAGGGAAGTCTGGGCCTCTCTGCTTAAGCTGCTGCCCCTGTGACCCGACCTCGGATAAGCGGAAGAGGATGGATGGATAAGTAAAGCAGCCTTCAGAGAAATGTAGGAAGAAAGCACCAAAAGAAAAATTAAACGATAGAAAAATGCATGAATATATAGATTATGTGTATATATTTGTATATATATTTGTGGGGAAAACATAATTATATGCGTTAAAAAGAAAAAGTGCACTGTATTTAACTTCAAAGGTATCTGGCGCTCGCTAATGTCTGTGTGTCTGAATATGTCTGTGCTGAACTTATTCAATGTGTGTGCGTGTACATTATGTGTGTGCATGAGCGTTAATTGTTCTCTGTGTGTCTGTGTGTGTGAAAGTAAGAAAGCAAAAACATGGAGACCTCTGGGTAATGTAGTTTAATTATGATTTGCTGAAACTGCCTTGTGCATATACATTTTCAGAGCTCGTGATTAAATATGGGTTAAAATGAATTGTGCATCTAAATTTCTAGAGCTCTGAGTAAATATGGGATGAAATGAAATTGAGTATGTATAACATTTGATAAAATGAAAACGTATCCACTTTTAATTATACAAATGTTTATAAAATATGCGAGGCATCTTTCCTTCTGACCCTGATTAAGACTTAAGGAAAAATGTTATTTTGATAACTATAACATACAAGGGAAACAATGTCTTTCACTTTTCTTCTGTCCTTTTCTTTTCTTGTGATGTGTATATGTGAAATTGTGCATTATGGGGATTATTACAGTGGAGTGTGTGGTGGTGCAGTGGTTAGCACTTATGTCAAAAGTTCAAGCTTATATGTGATTCGTGTTGGAGCTTACATGTTATTTGTTTTGAGTTAATATTCTCAGTGACAGTTTAGCCTTTTTTCTGGGAGTGCCGTCTTGCTGTGGTATCGAACCGCAATGATTTCTCGATAGTTGGATTTGCCCCTATTGTCACAGGAATCGATTGCAACGGAAGCAGTTCCTTGTTGTCGCCAATAGAGTCTCTCCTTGATCTAGAAACCAGCGCCGTTTAGGGCTAAGCAGGATTGTGTTATGTTTCCTAGGGTTAACACCAGCTAACGTCATGAGAGGCTGTTTCATGTTCATTTGTCCTGATTTGTAAAGTTAAGTGAGAATGGAACTTGCTCTTCTTCAGAGTTCATTTTTCTTTCTGATTCCTTTGCTGCATTGTTTCCAAATATAATGTGTACAAATAAATAATTTATACTAATAAAAGGTAAAGCCCTCACTGACTCACTCACTCACTCATCACTAATTTTCCAACTGCCTGTGTAGGTAGAAGGCTGAAATTTGGCAGGCTTATTCCTTACAGCTTACTTACAAAAGTTAAGCAGGTTTCATTTCAAAATTCTACACGTAACGGTCATAACGCTCCGCCATATTGAACTTTCTTATGTATGGCCCCATCTTTACGAAATTTGGTAGGCGGCTTTCCTGCGGTAACCGAAACCGATGTAAGTACATATTTCGGTGGTATGACGCCACAGTCGGCCGCCATATTGAACTTTCCAACGTCACTAATTCTTCAACTTCCCGTGTAGGTAGAAGGCTGATATTTGGCAGGCGCATTCCTTACACCTTACTTACAAAAGTTAAGCAGGTTTCATTTCGAAATTCTACACGTAATGGTCATAACGGTCAACAATGTCTGCCATATTGAACTTTCTTATTTATGGCCCCATCTTCACGAAATTTGGTAGGTGGCTTCTCTGCACTAACTGAAACCGATGTACGTACTTATTTCGGTGGTATAACGCCACTGTCGGCAGCCATATTAAACTTTCCAATGTTACTAATTCTTCAACTTCCCGTGTAGGTAGAAGGCTGAATTTTGGCAGGCTCATTCCTTACAGCTTACTTTAAAAAGTTAAGCAGGTTTCATTTCAAAATTCTATGCGTAACGGTCATAACTGAATCCTACTTACATACATATATATATATGGCCATAGCCTGCAGCTCGGTTGCCGTGTGAGGCGGAGTTGCGTCACCCATCACCACGCATCCCACGTAGTTGGATGCCTGCCTATATTGCGTCCCCCTTACCCACGCCTCCCACGTAATTGAGTGCCTGCCCATATAAGGCCGTCCGTCACCAGCAATCCAATAGACACGCTGCCGCTACGAGGCGTTTGTCATGCCTAAGACGAATACGATTTTCACGAGATACAAGTTTAGTGAGAAGACACAAGGTATAAACGAGACTTTTGATCACTTTGTAACGGAATTAAAATTGCTGGTGAAGGACTGTGCTAATGCAAACGAAGATGAGATGTTCAGGGATAGAATAGTGTTTGGCACAAACTCAGCAAAAGTGCGAGAGAAACTTTTAAGTGCTGGGTCTGAGCTAATATTAAATAAAGCCGTGGACATCGCAAAGTCGCACGAGATATTCGCGAGATACAAGTTTAATGAGAAGACGAAGGGTATAAACAAGACTTTTGATCACTTTGTAAGGGAGTTAAAATTGCTGGTGAAGAACTGTGCTTATGCAAACGAAGATGAGATGGTCAGAGATAGAAAAGTGTTTAGCATAAACTCAGTGAAAGTGTGAGATAATTTTTTAAGTGCCAGGTCTGAGCTAACAATAAATAAAGCCGTGGACATCACAAGATCGCACGAGATAGCACAACCACAGATGTGAACCTTCAATGCATGTACTCAGAGCGGCTCACATGAACTGACTGTGAACGCAGTATGCACACAAAAAGCAAGAGCTCCAAAGAGCGCTGAGCAAAAAACACATTACACAATTGAGAAGGCAGCAAAAGAATATGAAGCATGTGACGCATACAAGCATATTCATAAGTGCAGGTACTGCGGAAACAAAGCACATGGTGGAAAAAGTCAATGTCCAGCTAAAGGAAGACAGTGGAAAAAATGTGGTAAATTGAACCACTTCGCTAAAGTTTGCAGGACTGGGAAAGGTAAACTCATACATGCAGTGTGTGATGTCTCAGATAAAGAGGAAGACAAGCTGTTTATTGATGCAGTAAGAAAGGAACAACCCTCTGAATCTGAACAAGCCTTTTTAGACATATCAATAGGAAAGCAAGGTAGTTTAGAATTAGAATTAGAATTAGAACAATCTAGACGAGAACAGGCCATTCAGCCCAACAAAGCTCGCCAGTCCTATCCACTTGCTTCCTCCAAGAAAACATCAAGTCGAGTTTTGAAAGTCCCTAACGTCTTACTGTCTACCACACTACTTGGTAGCTTATTCCAAGTGTCTATCGTTCTTTGTGTAAAGAAAAACTTCCTAATGTTTGTGCGAAATTTACCCTTAACAAGTTTCCAACTGTGTCCCCGTGTTCTTGATGAGCTCATTTTAAAATACAAGTCTCGATCCACTGTACTAATTCCCTTCATAATTTTAAACACTTCAATCATGTCACCTCTTAATCTTCTTTTGCTTAAACTGTAAAGGCTCAGCTCTTTTAATCTTTCCTCATAATTCAACCCCTGTAGACCTGGAATCAGCCTAGTCGCTCTTCTCTGGACCTTTTCTAGTGCTGCTATGTCCTTTTTGTAGCCTGGAGACCAAAACTGCACACAGTACTCAAGATGAGGCCTCACCAGTGCATTATAAAGGTTGAGCATAACCTCCTTGGACTTGTACTCCACAGATCGTGCTATATAACCTAACATTCTGTTAGCCTTCTTAATGGCTTCTGAACACTGTTTGGAAGTTGATAGCTTGGAGTCCACTATGACTCCTAAATCCTTCTCATAAGGTGTACTCTCGATTTTTCGACCGCCCATTGTGTATTCAAACCTAATATTTTTACTTCCTATGTGTAATACTTTACATTTACTGACATTAAATTTCATCTGCCACAAATCTGCCCAAGCCTGTATGCTATCCAAGTCCTTCTGTAATGATATAACGGATTCCAAATTATCTGCTAATCCACCTATCTTGGTATCATCTGCAAACTTAACCAGCTTGTTACTTATATTCCTATCTAAATCATTTATATATATTAAAAATAGCAGCGGCCCTAGCACTGACCCCTGTGGAACACCACTCTTAACATCGGCCAGTTCTGATGAGGTTCCTCGCACCATCACCCTCTGCTTCCTGTGTCTGAGCCAATTCTGCACCCATCTAAAAACATCACCCTGAATTCCCACTTCTTTTAACTTGATGCCCAACCTCTCATGTGGCACCTTATCAAATGCTTTCTGAAAGTCCAGATAAATAATATCATAAGCTCCACTTTGATCGTATCCTTTTGTTGCCTCCTCATAGAATTCCAACATGTTAGTAAAACACGACCTCCCCTTCTGAACCCATGCTGACTGTTCAGAATAACTCCTGTCCTTGTCATGTGTTGCTCAATCTTATCCTTAATAATTCCTTCCATTAATTTTCCTGTGATGCTTGTTAAGCTTACTGGCCTATAGTTGCTTGGATCTGCCCTGTCACCCTTTTTATATAATGGGATGATATTTGCCATTTTCCAGTCCTTTGGAATCTCTCCAGTGCACAGTGACTTCCTAAAAATATGTGTCAAGGGTTTATATATGTACTCACTAGCCTCCTTAAGAACACGAGGATAAATATTATCTGGGCCTGGTGATTTGTTTGATTTCATCTTATTTAATCTGAGCAGCACTTCTCCCTCTACAATTTCCAAATCCCTCAGTACCTCCTTAGTAGTTGTGTTTACCTCTGGCAGGTTATCCACTTGCTCACTTGTAAACACCTCAGAAAAATGTAAGTTTAGGGCATCTGCTATTTCATTGTCTGTATCTTTTAATTCCCTTTACTATTCCTGATGAACTTGACCTCCTCCTTAACTGTTCTTTTACTACTAAAATACTGAAAGAATCTCTTGGGGTCTTCTTTAGCCTTATCTGCTATATTCCTCTCCAACTGTCTTTTAGCCTCTCTGATATCCTTCTTAATGGTTGCCCTCATTTTCTCATATGCTACGGTTCTCTTTGCAGTCATTAGTCTTATATGCCTTATACAGCAGTTTTTTCCTTTGCAACTTCTTTTTAAATCTTTATTAATCCATCGTGGAGATTTTTTAGTTTCCTATTACTTCCAAATTTAGGTATGTATCTGTCCTGCATTACATGTAAAACATTTTTAAACCTGTTCCACTGCTCCTCGACTGTCTCCACATTTAAAAGCTTATCCCAGTCTATCCTACTTAGACTTTGTCGCATCTGCTCAAAATTAGCCCTACTAAAGTTCAACTTAACAATTTTAGTCTTTGCATCTGTACTCTTACAAAATACTGAGAATTGTATTACATTATGGTCACTTGACCCTAGTGGTTCAATCACCTCTACACCCTCAATTCTATCCTGATTATTACAGAATACTAAATCCAGATAGGCTTCACCCCTTGTTGGTGCATTAACATGCTGTGTTAAAAAACAGTCGCCGATTACTTCTAAAAACTCCTGCTCTTGTGCTCCTCCATCTGTAATGTTATCCCAGTTAATATTTGGATAATTAAAGTCCCCCATGACTATAATATCCCCTGTAAACTTGCCTTTTTGATATTACTAAAAAGATGTGTGTTGAAATTACTGTCTGAATTGGGTGGTCTATAACACACTCCTAAAATGAGACCTTTTTCCCTAATATTTTCCAGGCGAAGCCACATGTCCTCACTAAGATGGGGCTCATCATCCAACTGAAGGTGTAAAACTTAAGTTTAAATTAAGTTTATAGACACGCTGCTGCTAAATATTCACAGGCAAATCCACAACTTAATACCGGGAATGCCTGTTAAACATCTTAGATTCACAAGTACCGATTTGGGTAGTGAACACTTCGATGAATTAAACCTGTCATCTTTACAACGGTTGACAAACACGGAATATAACTTCAACACAACACATCCTCCAAATAAGAACCTGATTGAAAGAAATAATGATAATCAAATCCTTGATGACAGCAACACTCATAACAGTCACCAAACAATTACATTGACAATCATGTTACGTTATTTTTAAAATGTTTTCTTTTCTTTTTTATAACTTCTTTAACACACTACTTCTCTGCTGCGAAGCGCGGGTATTTTGCTAGTAAGTAATAAATACTGGGGTAAGGTTGAGTGTGTTACAATGGTTTGGGTGATTTTATGTATGTTACAGTGCATCCAAAAAGTATTCACAGCGCATCACTTTTTCTACATTTTGTTATGTTACAGCCTTATTCCAAAATGAATTAAATTCATTTTTTTCCTCAGAATACTACACACAACACCCTATAATGACAATGTGAAAAATGTTTACTTGAGATTTTTGCAAGTTTATTAAAAATAAAAAAATTGAGAAAGCACATGTACATAAGTATTCACAGCCTTTGCCATGAAGCTCAAAATTGAGCTCAGGTGCATCCTGTTTCCTCTGATCATCCTTGAGATGTTTCTGCAGCTTAATTGGAGTCCACCTGTGGTCAATTTAGTTGATTGGACATGATTTGGAAAGGCACACACTTGTCTATATAAGGTCCCACAGTTGACAGTCCATGTCAGAGCACAAACCAAGCATGAAGTCAAAGGAATTGTCTCTAGACCTCCGAGACAGAATTGTCTCAAGGCACAAATCTGGGGAAGGTTACAGAAAAATTTCTGCTGCTTTGAAGGTCCCAATTAGCACAGTGACCTCCATCGTCCGTAAGTGGAAAAAGTTCGAAACCACCAGGGGCCTCATGTATAACGCAGTGCGTAGAACTCGCACTATAACATGGCGTAAGCACAAAACCCGAAATGTGCTTATGCACAGAAAAATCCAGATGCAGGAATCTGTGCGTACTCCGACTTCCACATTCTTCCGCTACATAAATCCTGATCAGCGTGAAAAGTATGTGCTTTATGTAATGCCCCAACTCCTCCCAGAATTACGCCTCTTTGAATATGCAAATCAATATAAATTGCCCTTAAGCGCATCCTTCTGTGAAAAGACAATGGAAAAAGGAAGAGGGAAAATGGAAGAATTTCAGCTAATACCAAGTGGAGGCAAAGTCAAGGCAAGACGTAGCCCACCATCTGAGTGTCATATGAAAGCTTATTAGGGTACAGAGATAAAAAAGGCACACAGTGGGGAAAAAGCATGAAATGTCAACTTCAATCGAAATTTCCACTTTAATCACGTAGTTTATTTTGTCATTAAAACAGAACATCATAAACTTCATCTTAAAATCGTTTAATTAACCAGTTTCTCAAATCACATCATAATTAAAGTGTAGCACGTTAAATGCTTTGTTTTGTATGTGATCTTCTATGTGCTCTATATGTGTGAATCACTACGTGCTTCTTAAACCGGCTCTCTTATTCCAACAGGACACAGAATCCATTACATTCATGATATTACAGCTCTCTGAATAACTAAAATACTGAGATGTATATGTGATATCATTTTCATGGTGATAGTTAAAGCACATTATTAAACATGGGTTTCACGGCGCAGTGATTGTGTGCGACCTTCGATGAAATGATTTATTGCAGCAGTACTCATGGGCAGCTATATGTCCAATAGAGAAAGTCCAATGTTAATATGTTATCTTATGCACGGTGGATCGCCACACAATCAGCTCTGTAATAGACATTAATCCATCTGTAAGCTTAGAGCGCCGATTCTTCAAAACTTTTAAGGAACATTGAAATATCTTCATAGTACATGTTTAATTATTCTGTCCTTCACGCCAGTCCCCGTGAAGAATATAGATTATAATATAATAAACATATTTTGCTGCATTTCATCTTAAAAATTATATCGTCATCATATGTAAATACGCACTTTATAAAGTGGAGCAGGTTGTGTAATATTATAACTGTAGTGCAAGTTTACAGTGAAGTAATTGTACTTATTAGTACAAACAGTTCTACAAGGAGCACTTGATTGAGTGCGTTTAAAGTTCTTGGGATGAAACTGTTTCTGAACCGGGAGGTCCGTACAGGAAAGGCTTTGAAACGTTTTGCTGTGGCTGAGACAGCATGTTCTTGAAGCTGTATACCGATAATTCTCTTTCCGACCAGCTGCTGCTGTGATTCACACTCCGATACAGTGATATAAATACTCCGAGTGGTGCAGTGAGAGTAATATGGAAAAAGATGATCCACTGTGGTAACTCCTAACGGGAGCAGCGGAAAGAAGAAGAAGGTGCAGTTAGAGTAACAACGCTAAAGCAGTTATGGTATTTGGTATACTATGGCTATTTCCTGGACCATTATATTGTTACAAGTTAATTACAATCAGATGCATTACACTAATAAATAATATGCGGTTAGTTTCAGTGTATTTATAAAGCCGCATCAGGAAAATAAGGAGTAACCACATAGGAATAGTAGCATTGCTTTGAAGCTGGGTGCCGCCAGTTTGCAAAACCGAGAGGAGAACTTGCGAACGACAAGGTATGAGGTACCGTGGAAAAGTGCGTGGCTTTACGCCAAGTGTAGGTTTTATACATCACGATTTGAACGTGGAAAAGTTCTTACGCAACATTTCTGTGCATACGCACCATTTATACATGAGGCCCCAGGACTCTTCATAGCGCTGGCCGGCCATCTAAACTGAGCGATTGGCGGAGAAGGACCTTAGTCAGGTAGGTGACCAAGAACCCGATGGTCACTCTGTCAGAGCTCAAGAGGTCCTCTGTGGAGAGAGGAGAACCTTCCAGAAGGACAACCATCTCTGCAGCAATCCACACACTGCAAAAAATGAAATCTAAGCAAATGAAAAGTACTTATATCATGACGTTGAATATCTTTTTTTCGTTATTGTAAGAATTATTGACTTGTCAAAAAACTTGTATTTACAATTATTTAGCATGTTTTGAGAAATCTTGTCAAGTAAATTTTGCTTACCCCATTGGCAGATTTTTTTGATAAATAAAAGCAAAACAACTCTCATTTAAAGTGTTTTTGTTTAGTTTTTGCATTAGCATTTTTTGCAGTGCAAATCAGGCCTGTATGGTAGAGTGGCCAGACAGAAGCCACTCCTTAGTAAAAGGCACATGGCAGCCTGCCTTGAGTTTGCCAAAAGGCACCTGAAGGACTCTCAGACCATGAGAAACAAAATTCTCTGGTCTGATGAAACAAAGATTGAACTGTTTAGTGTGAATGCCAGGTGTCACCTCGTGACAGTGAAGCATGGGGGCTGCAGCATCATGTTTTGGGGATGTTTTTCAGCGGCAGGAACTGGGAGACTAGTCAGGATAAAGGGAAAGATGACTGCAGCAATGTACAGAGACATCCTTGATTAAAACCTGCTCCAGAGTGTTCTTGACCTCAGACTGGGGCGACGGTTCATCTTTCAGCAGGACAACGACCCTAAGCGCACAGCCAAGATATCAAAGGAGTGGCTTCAGGACAACTCTGTGAATGTCCTTGAGTGGCCCAGCCAGAGCCCAGACTTGAATCCGATTGAACATCTCTGGAGAGATCTTAAAATGGCTGTGCACCGAGGCTTCCCATCCAACCTGATGAAGCTTGAGAGATGCTGCAAAGAGGAATGGGCGAAACTGGCCAAGGATAGGTGTGCCAAGCTTGTGGCATCATATTCAAAAAGACTTGAGACTGTAATTGCTGCCAAAGGTGCATCGACAAAGTATTGAGCAAAGGCTGTGAATACCTATGTACACATGATTTCTCAGTTTCTTTATTTTTAATAAATTTGCAAAAACCTCAAGTAAACTTTTTTCACGTTGTCATTATGGGGTGTTGTGTGTAGAATTCTGAAGGAAAAAAATGAATTTAATCCATTTTGGAATAAGGCTGTAACATAACAAAATGTGGAAAAAGTGATGCGCTGTGAATACTTTCCGGATGCTCTGTACTGTATATAGTGTATTAAAGGGATCCCTGTGAGTGCATGTGAAACAAGTGGTTGTGTGAAATATGTGGTGTTGTTTGAAAGAATAAAATGATTAATATTAATGTGTATAAGAATATAAATGTTGTTGAAATTAAAAGAGTTCTTAATTCAGATTAAAAAAGATATGAACAGGTGGTGTAAAAAGGTCTCCAGATTAGGCATAATATTGTACGAGCACCCCTTTCATTTGAGTACTGGCCAGACTCTGGTGCAATGAGACATTTTTATTAAGATTTTAAAATTTAAGATCCAAATGTATGTGGTACTTTGATTAATAAAATAATTAGTAATGAAAGAAAGAAATAATACTTGGGATATATGTAAAGAAACTTTAAGCTTTTAGATGGCAGATTATAAGGGGTTAGAGATGGAGTCCAAGATTATTTTTGCTGCTAAATAACCTTTGAAATAATTTAAGGGACTTTGACTGGGAAGGGATAAAATATTTTACTTCAATGACCTTGCTAATCCTAGATATGGTCCAAATGTACTCAAAAATGAACATCTTCATGTTCTTAGGACTTTGCACATTTGAACAAAGCTTTATAATTAAATACATGGGAGAGGAAATATGTAGCCTAATTATTTTTATTATATTTAATGTCAAAAAGGAAGAATAATTAAGAATTTACCCGTCCAGATTGTGGATTTCTTTCTTGACTCTGTTTGCTATGCTAACTCTGAGATGTTCTTTCGAGGTTGCTAGTACACATTGACTTTGATTTAAGGGAGGGGTACAGTAAAACACCTATTATAATACCTGGCTTGGGTCTTCTTGCTTTTTACACCAACCTCCATGGAACATGGCTCTTTAACTAATAAATACTCAATCCTTCCTGGGTTGGTATAAGTATTGGTATAAGTACTGTAAATGTTTAATTTTTGAATTTTGTTTAATTTTTGAATCCATTTTTTAAATTTTTTTAAGCTATTTTTCAATTATTATAGAACAAATGCAGATAATTTGAATATTATGCCAATATTATTGGGACCAATTTTTTCCAATGATTTATTACTGAGTACATTTTTCCCTGATATATATGTTAAGATTGACTTTATTCTTTAATCACTTGGGACATGTATTCAATTGAGTGGAAAGGAAGGCTTGAACTTTGTGCTTATCAATTTAAAATTTTACTCTGACTGTTTAAAGGCAAATTGACTTAGACAAGCACAGACTGGATTGAAATGACCGGTTGTTTTACTGTTAGCAATATTTTTAACACTAGAATTACCAGAGCCTACGAAAAAACTCGTAGATCCATCCCACCTTAAATCGCTTCTTAAAACTGTTCTCACCTCTCCGCCAGCGTCTTTTGTTAATCTAAATGTGCTGATAAAGAAAATCTGCAAGTAGCCAGCTATCCCATCCCCCACCGACTTAGAACGTGCCTCAGCTCATGCCTTGATTGATTATCTGGGTAGTGAAGTGGAGTTTTAGAGTGGAAATAATAGATCATTATTTGGAATACACGCATTTCACGTGTGTTCCGTTTCTACAGTAATCCGTGTAAACACATTTTTAAAACAGAAACGTTTTTCATACTATAAGTGAAGAAAAAATAAAGCAAGTTACAGTAGGCGGTTGATACGACAGCTTGCGTGGTGCAATGCTAAGAACTGCTGATTTTCGAACCGTGCTATATTGGGGCTGTGTGGGAGCGACAGAGAGAATGGAACTGAATCAAAAAAAAAAAAAGGTAACCTTTACAATTATCATGCATTTACATTGGCTCTTACAGACTGACTGAAATCAAATATATGTTTTTATTCTAAAATAGTACAGTACATGCAATATTATTTGAAAACGAACAACGTCATATCGGGTTTGAATACACGCTGACGCTCTTACAGAAGGCATCAGCTTATTCAGTGCAGCAGTTTCAATGCACAGTACATGCAATATTATCTGAAACTGAACAGCTGTTCGTTGTCAAATAATATTGCATTAGTGCGATGATGTTTTTACATATATTGTCTCGTTCATTCATTTTGCGGTTTGTAATCAGTGACCGCGTGCTTTGTTCCCCGATCTTGCCAGTTCGCACATGTTCAACATCTTACTTACTTACTACATCAATAAGATAATGCAGATGTTCTACCAGACGGTTGTTGCAAGTGCCCTCTTCAACGCGGTGGTGTGCTGGGGAGGTAGCATAGAGATGAAAGACGCCTCACGCCTGGACAAACTTGTTGAGAAGGCAGGCTCTATTGTAGGAGTAAAGTTGGACAGTTTAACATCTGTGGCAGAGCGACGGGCATTAAGAAAACTCCTGTCAATAATGAAGAATCCACTGAAAAGTGTCATTTCCAGGCAGAGGAGTAGCTTCAGTGACAGACTTTTGTCACTGTCTTGCTCCACTGACAGACTGAGGAGATCGTTCCTCCCCCACACTATGCGACTCTTCAATTCCATTAGGGGAAGTAAATGCTAACATTACTCAAAGTTATTGTCTGCTTTTACATGCATTTTTATTACTACAGTGGGATGCAAAGGTTTGGGCAACCTTGTTAATAGTCATTATTTTCCTGTATAAATCGTTGGTTGTTACGATAATAAATGTCAGTTAAATATATTATATAGGAGACACACACAGTGATATTTGAGAAGTGAAATGAAGTTTATTGGATTTACAGAAAGTGTGCAATAAGTGTTCAAACAAAATCAGGCAGGTGCATAAATTTGGGTACCACAAAAAAGAAATGAAATCAATATTTAGTAGATCCACAGTTTGCAGAAATTACAGCCTCTAAACGCTTCCTGTAGGTTCCAATGAGAGTCTGGATTGTGGTTGAAGGTATTTTGGACCATTCCTCTTTACAAAACATCTCTAGTTCATTCAGGTTTGATGGCTTCCGAGCATGGACAGCTCTCTTTAACTCACACCACAGATTTTCAATTATATTCAGGTCTGGGGACTGAGATGACCATTCCAGAACGTTGTACTTGTTCCTCTGCATGAATGCCTTAGTGGATTTTGAACAGTGTTTTGGGTGCTTTGTCACTGATTCCTGGACATTGGTCTCCAGAATCTGCTGATACTGAGTGGAATCCATGCGTCCCTCAACTTTGACAAGATTCCCAGTCCCTGCACTGGCCACACAGCCCCACAGCATGATGGAACCACCACCATATTTTACTGTAGGTAGCAGGTGTTTTTCTTGGAATGCTGTGTTCTTTTTCCTCCATGCATAACGCCCCTTGTTATGCCCAAATAACTCAATTTTAGTTTCATCAGTCCACAGCACCTTATTCCAAAATTAAGCTGGCTTGTCCAAATGTGCTTGAGCATACCTCAAGCGGCTCTGTTTGTGCTGTGGGTGGAGAAAAGGCTTCCTCTGCATCACTCTCGCATACAGCATCTCCTTGTGTAAAGTGCGCCGAATGGTTGAACGATGCACAGTGACTCCATCTGCTGCAAGATGATGTTGTAGGTCTTTGGTGCTGGCCTGTGGGTTGACTCTGACTGTGCTCACCATTCGTCGCTTCTGTCTGTCCGAAATCTTTCTTGGTCTGCCACTTCGAGCCTTAACTTGAACTGAGCCTGTGGTCTTCCATTTCCTCAATATGTTCCTAACTGTGGAAACAGACAGCTTAAATCTCTGGGACAGCTTTCTGTATCCTTCCCCTAAACCATAATGGTGAACAATCTTTGTCTTCAGGTCATTTGAGAGTTGTTTTGTGACCCCCATGTTGCTACTCTTCAGAGAAAATTAAAGGAGGAGGGAAACTTACAATTGACCCCCTTAAATACTCTTTCTCACTATAGGATTCACCTGTGTATGTAGGTCAGGGGTCACTGAGCTTACCAAGCCAATTTGAGTTCCAATAATTAGTTCTAAATGTTTTGGAATCAATAAAATGACAACGGTGCCCAAATTTATGCACCTGCCTGATTTTGTTTGAACAATTATTGCAAACTTTCTGTAAATCCAATAATTCTCCAATAATCCATTTCACTTCTCAAATATCACTGTGTGTGTCTCCTATATGATATATTTAACTGACAATTTTTATCTTAACAACCAATGATTTATACAGGAAAATAATGACTATTAACAAGGTTGCCCAAACTTTTGCATCCCACTGTATTTAATTTAATATTGTTTTTTGTATCAGTATACTGCTGCTGGATTATGTGAATTTCCCCTTGGGATTAATAAAGTATCTATCTATCTATCTATCTATCTATCTATCTATCTATCTATCTATCTATCTATCTATCTATCACACACGTGCGCATGGGAGGCAGCTAAAGTCAGCTTGAGTGAAGGCAGTTCGGAGGCATGCCGGGGTGTGGCAGAGTGCACTGACTCTTTTTCTCCCTTGCCTGTAGACCATTCCCGGGGGATTTCACCTGGCTCTCCTGACATCACTTCCGGGACTGAGCCAATGGAAGTCGGCCACACCAGTTCCAGTCCCTCTAATGTCACGTCCGGCTATGAACCAATGGTGGAAGACTACGTGCCGGATCCATATGACGTCACTTCCTGTCTCCCCCTTTAAAACCTGCCCCTTTTCCTTTGTTTCCTCAGTCTTGTTTTGGACTCAGTTGAATGCACTTCTGTGCTGATTATTTGTTAAAACGACTTTTGCAGCCAGGATACCACATTATACGGGTGGCTGCCCCAAACCTTTATCTGTCCATGTCTCGTTCTTGTGACACTATCTATCTATCTATTTATCTATCTGCTGTATGGTGGTGTTTCTTTTGTACTCCAGGACACGCAGAGGACAGAATAGTACAGAGCAGTAAGTTCAGCGCTATATGCAATCAGACAGACAGACAGGCAGAGAAGGCACTAGATATATAAATAAACAGGGAAGGCACTGTATAATAGATATATAAAAAAACAGCTAAGGGGATAGATATATAGATAGGTAGGAAGGAAAGACACTATATGATAGGCAGACAGGGAAGCTCCTATATAATAATAAAATTACTGTTATTACTATATAGATAGACAGGGAGTTCAGGCAGGCAGAACGGCGAAGGTTATTTATTTATTTTTAACTATTTTAGAATAAAAACATACATTTGATTTCAGTCAGTCTGTAAGAGCCAGTGTAAATGCATGATACCGTAGATCCCGGAATACAGGCCGACCCGGTATATTAGCCGAACCCCTTCTCTACCTACTAAATTACATGTATTTGCCGATGACCGGTATTTAAGCTGACCCCCTTCTCCAAGCAAAATTTTCTAAATTTCCTTAAAAGTGTCTCTTCGTTTATATTTATAATGTTTATCGGCGAGAATTTGAGACTGCCGGCATTTTTGATATATAATATAATGTGCATAATTTACCAAAACACCAATAATTTTTCTAATGTACTAACTAAAAAGTTATAAAAAGTGCCTAGCCTACTTCGATTAAGCTAGGAGCATGGCGGCACGCATGGTCGCAGCGGCTCAGGGCTCTCCTTTTCAGTGCACTTTTTTGTTGTTTTTGTACTTTTTTGTCCTTGTTTGTGCACGATCAGTTCGGCTAACATCCGCTACACCATTCAGAACCTTATAGACATTGGTGTCCAGAGCCAGACATCTGTTTCGAGTGTTTTTCATCACACGCACAACATCCCAGACAACATAACGAGACCAGCGGGCTCTCCGTGGATTGTTGCCGGGTCTAGGAGACGACACAGACAGAGGAGGGAAAGAAAGCAGAAGCGGGGCCGCAGATCCGGCGTTATGCTAAAGCTAAAAAACAACCATACAAGCTCTATACAGAACTTTTTTTCTGCACTGAAGGAGCTGCTTTTAATCTCATTGTAGATGTGTATAGTGACAATAAAAGGCATTCTATTCTAGAAACAACAATTTCATACTGTACTCACCATTTAATTTGACATCTTTGGGCTGCAGGAAGGGAGGAGATATTTCCACACAATGTCCATCTTCGTTTCGATTGCGATTGCTTTCTTTTACCTTCTCTTCCTTCCTTAGCAATTATGTGTCTTGCTTGCATGGTCTTAATGAATTATATATATATAGGTAAATCACTGCAATGACGGAAATTACATCCACAAACACATGTATCTGGGCTCCGACTGACACTACTAACGCTCTCGGTTGTTTGTTTACAATCGCGCAAGCGGATACACGTGACCGCATCCATTTCGTAATGCAAGATGTTGATCGTAAATCAAAACAAAAAATTTCATTTTAAACTTCCCGCTAATTTATTATAAATTTTATTAATAAAATCAACAACTAGAACACTTTTTTAAATAAATTCTTTATTTAATTTAAAGTACCGGCATGCAAAGTTACTTCTTCATCTGAAAGATGGCTCTGTGGTTTCGTCATTATTTACTTCCGTATTCATCGGCAAAACCGGCATTGCGCTGGAAATCTTGAATCTAAAACGATACTCGTTGTATAAACCGACCCCCAAACTCCAAGTCAAAAATCTAGGACGAAATTCTCGGCTTATATAACGGGATCTACGGTAATAGTAAAGGTTAGCTTTTTTTTTTTTTTAATTCAGTTCCATTCTCTCAGTCGCATTCACGATCCCCCCCACCCCATCTGACACTGCTGTTTTCACATAAAGACACGCTATAGCTCAAATGTGATTTATTTGGAGACACGCTCGAATGTTATTTATATAGGGAAGAAAATACAGTGTCAGGTGCTCATTCAGTGTAATAGGAACCATAGCACAGAGAGAGGTGTACACTGCAACAAGTACACATGTCGTGAATGTAGGAAGGGTGTGTGGGAATTGTTAATATTTGAATGTGATGATTTTATATAGCACAGATCGAAAATCAGCAGTTCTTAGCATTGCACCATGCAAGCTGTTGTTTCAACCGCCTACTGTAACTTGTTTTATTTTTTCTTCACTTATAGTCTAGAATAAAAGTGCACTTGTTTTGTTATATTTGTACATCAACATATGTTCCTGTGCTTGAGCGACACGGGTATGCTCAAAAAAATAGACGTGTAATGCCACGAAAAGTGCACGCAGGCACTGCAGTTCGCAAGCATTGGTACGAGAATGCAGTCACAAGTACGCTGCAGAGCTACAGGGCATCTTTATGTGAAAACAGCAGTGTCAGACTGGGGGGTGGGAAGGATCTTGAACACGACTGAGAGAATGAAAAGTGAATAAAAAAAAAAAACTAACCTTTACAAGTATCATAAATTACACTGGCTGTTACACACTGAAATCAAATGTATGTTTTATTTTAAAATAGTAAGAATAAGAGCAGTTTACTTCTCAAAAAGGAATCGTGCAGGATCGAACTCATGACCTTTTGATTACTAGTCAGCAGCTAATACCATTACGCTACCATGGCAGTTGTGATATTTATGTGTCAATGTAGCATGCTAAGGCGGCTTTTTTTCTGCAGTTATATTTTTGAATAAAAGCATACTTATTCTGTTATATTTGTACCTTTTGTGAAACTGTTAATTTGATATTTGGACTTCAGGCTTCATACATTATATAGTTTATGCCTACATTTTGTCATTTACTACTACAATATGAAAAACGTTTCTGTTTTAAAAATGTGTTTACACGGATTACTGTAGAAGTGGAACACACGTGAAATGCGTGTATTCCAAATAATGATCTATTATTTCCACTCTAAAACTCCACTTCACTCCCAGATAATCAATCAAGGCATGAGCTGGGAGAAGTTTGTGCATGTTCTAAGTCGGTGGGGGATGGAATAGCCAGCTACTTGCAACTTTTCTTTATCAGCACTTTTAGATTAACAAAAGACGCTGGCGGAGAGGTGAGAATGGTTTTAAGAAGCGATTTAAGGTGGGACGGATCTACAAGTTTTTTCGCAGGCTCTGGTAATTCTAGTGTTAATAGGGGTACCCCCAACGAAACAGATCTGACATCTTATGAAATATTATTTTTTGGATCCATAAGTAGCTACCAATGAAGAATTAACATGCTGACTATTTAAATTAGTGTTTTTTAAGTTTTTACATCTGCAAATGAAAGCTGTTTTTTCCTAGTAAATCATAGATGACAGCATTTGAAGTTGAACCAGAGATTGGACTGTGATAAAGGTCTGCAGATAAGCTAATCATCCAACTCTAAGGAGAACCCAGCCATATTGGATATGGAATCAAGTCGTGTATCAGGCCATCGATCTGCTGACTACTGTACAACACACTTCAATTCCAGTCCAGGCATCATGGATCCCTGCTGCCAAGAGCTCAACTGTGCAGGTGATGTTTGAGCCCAAAAGATCACCGTGGATTCTGAATCATAGATGACATCTGCCTGCTTTGGTCCAAGACTTCTAGACATGGTCCTTTTTACCTGGGATATTGAACCCCAATACCTGCTTTAATCTTTGCCAGAGAAGAAAATTAGTCACACTTTTACTATGCAGGGCTCAATGTTCTTTGCTGGAGCCATACTTTGACTGTCCACTTGTTTGACAAGAAAGTATTTGAACCATAAAGTTATGAAAGGTATAGAAGGGAAAGCTAATTATTTGCAAGTAAAGCAGAATATAGGGACTCCTAAATAATGTGCTTAATGAATGTTTGCATTAATGTGAATACTACATGATTATTATGAATTCAGAATGGTTAAGAATAGATATTTTTAGATAACTGTTTTTATATGCCTTCTGATATTTAGTATGAGATAATAAGTTACCTTTAAGGACCAATGATTTATGTTATCTGTAAAGTTAATCAGAATCGAATCTAATATAACATAGATCTATTGTGTGGCGATTGCTCGGCTGCAAGGATATCACACGAACCTACACAAACACACAAGAACAGGCATTTAGATGTAGGCTTCATGTAGCCTAAGCCCTATTTGTTTTAAATGAAAGCAGTAGCTCTTAGTCTAATTCTTTTTAAGACTGTTATCGTGTTCGTGCTGTTTTGAGGTTTGGTTCACTGAATTTATTTGCTTAACAGTGGGACCACGTAGGCCTACAAAATGATTTTAGATTGATTAAGCAATTTCCTCCGGGATCAATAAAGTATTCTGATTCTGATTCTGATTACCGTCATTAGACAATTAGCATTAGGCTAACACCTAATGGGAATTGCCATTAACAGGCTAACAGAAATTTGCATCGCCAATTTACTTGACATGTTTAATATGCGACCTGGGTCCATATCAGACGGTATGAAGTAACAAAACTGTCAGTTGCACAATATGCACTGTGGTCATTCTTACAGTTATGCACTCAGCAGAAATTTCAAGTGATGAACTGATGTTCTGTTGTTCTCCTGTCAGCTACTGACAAGCTAGAGCAACAAGGATCAAAATTCAAATATAATTGCCTATACATGTCTCAGTAGGTGGCGACATTGCGCAGCAGAGGCCACGACCTAGCTCAGCTGTCATCATATCTAGACTTATGAACAGCAAGCTGTTTCAAACAGAAAAATTAAAAAGCGAAAACAGAAATAAAATTCCAGGACAAGAAAGATTATTTCCAGGACATTTGGCCATTTCGATCAGTTTCCAGGTCATTTCAATGACTGGAAAATAACCCTCAAAATTTTCAGGTTTTCCAGGACGCGTGGGAACCCTGAAATTGAATTCATGACACAAGTTTAAAATGACCAAAAAATAAATAAATCACTTTTTATATTTTTACTAACCCCAATCTTTATAAATATTGTCAGGAATAAAGAGGGTGTTTGGCTATAAGTATAATAAAAAGTGTTACAAAACTGACCAAAATCAAACATGTCACAATTTACAGCTTGAAAATTTCTGCAAATGGTTTAACTTTCTCACTGGATTACTGTATATTGTTATACAAACCTGTGGCAACATCCAATTCTCTACTGAGTGCTATTGTCCTAGATTATAATGCATTATTTGTTAAAAAATAACCCAAGTATGGCATACTAGAAGCATCATGCATATGTCTAAAAATGGACTGACCTTTACTTGCGGTAGTCTTAGATGAACTGGGCATATGATCAAATATGGTCTCACCATTTTTCATGCCAAAAATGTCACTAATTTCTGGAAAGCCTACAGAAACAACACCTATCTCTTCAACCATATAATGTGTGGGAGTAGGTTGGGTGCACAATTGTACTTCACGCATTCTGGAAGAACACTGAAGTTCGAAATGCTCAGTCGGGTTGGCCTTTTGGACTGTTCGTCACTTGTCACTAATGTCGCTGGGAGGGTGTCTATGAATAGCCCATCAGGCACTTCTGAGGATCACCCAGTGCTGGGAGTATTCCACCCGGTAAATATTCCAGCTGCCAGTTGTTGGCGTCATGTTACCATGACAACCAAGCAGGGAAAAGATGTTTCGGCGGGAAACTTTTCTTTTTAAGGGGAATGGCGGATCAAGGAAAGGAGGAGAAAAAAGGAAGGAAAAGGCTGAAGGCAAGAAGGCGACTATCTACGTTTTAAGAAACATCAAGATCTGACTTCACCCTGGGACGTCAGCTATTTGTGGATGGCCACCCCAAAGAAATAATCAGTGTGATGTAGAGGCCAGGGTCTGGTGTTCTCCTGGTGCTCCCGTTTGGTGAGTCGGACTCGTGAGTGTGTTTCTTCGTGATAGCCAGCGGAGAAGCCATTTCGCCAGAGGACTGTTGTGTTCCCTCATACCATATGGTAGGAACTGAACTGCAGGTTTCTTCTCCGTATATATGGACTACATTAAAACTTTCTTTTTGCTTTCTCTGAGAACAGTTCTTTTTTATTTTTCTTTATTGTCTGTGTCAAACTGGGGGTTGGGATTTGGCCGGCCAGGGAGGGCATCTGGTCAAGGGGGTTCACTAATGAGCACTCAGGCCCCAGGGAAGTAAATGTAATCAGCAGATTTCAATATATTTATCAGTCCCACTTTCTTCTGATTTTGATTTTTTGCCAGTTATTTAAGGGCGGGGAAAAGAGGGGCCGAGGACCGAATATGGTAATGCTATTTTATCCTTCAACTATCGTCCACTTCTGGTGAAGTGTAGCAATTGCATTCCGGTATCAGGCGATTGCTACACATTGATGTTGCCAAATATGATTATTCTCCTAACAAACAGCAGGTAATCAAGGTGGAGAATGTTACAAGATCTTAATGGGCCAGAAGGAGTAAAATAACTGTATCAGTTTTTTAATTCAATTTTTTGGTTTACAATTTTATATATTTTTTTTTATCATTTAAGTTAAATCATTTCATTTTAATAAAAAATGAGCAGTTTTAGTAATCCAAACCCAAATTGTAATAATAAGGTCAGTGCAATGTAAATTCTGTTGGATGTTTTACTTTTTAGAGAATGGACTAGAGGAGCCAATCTTCTGTGAGGGCTACATCTGCAGGACATGGCAGCTGACCCACCACCTGGAGTTCATGGTCGCAGGACAGGGGGAGGAGTTGGCCAGCCTGTGTTCTAGTAGGGAATTGGCAGACTGGGCCCAGGTGTCCTTTAGAAGGACAGTGTCCACCCCTTAGGTGGCGTGGGAGAAGACTGCAGACCAGACAGGTTGAGATATGTGGATCATGGTCACAAGACATAAGGTAAAGAATGCACACTGTCCAGAGGCATCAACCCAAGACTTAGAAGTGTCAAACCATTTTCAGGTCCTTGAAAAGCTGGATGGTGTCTCTGAAGATTCTGAGCTGGTCGGTGGGCATGAGGAGCCCCAAAGGGCCACTTCAAAAACAGTTCCCAGAAAGAGAGATGTAGTGGTAGTTAGTAAATCAAACATTAAGGGAATTCAAGCACAGGCTTTTTCCAGAAACAGAGACTTGCACGGTGTGTTGCCTTCCAGATGCACAGGTTGGAGGTCAGAGCAGAGGTGGATCCTGATGTCATTGTCCATGTTTTTAGAAATGGCATACAAAAAGGTATTCTGTCTGTTCTGCAATCCAAATTTAAAGAGTAAGGTGTCAGGCTAAGGAGCAGAACTGACAAGGTAGTAAAATGTAAAATGAGTAACACATTAAAAATAGCTTGTCTTAATGCTAGAAGTTTCAAGAACAAAACAAGCAAGTTGGAGTTGTATGTTCATAGTTGAGCATAGTTATATTATGCCAATAACAGAAACCTGGCTAATTAACAAATATGGGGATGAGTATAACATAGAGGGATGAAAATTTTTTAGTAAGGATAGACAGAATAGAGCCAAAGTTTTTAGAGGTAATCAGTGACTGCTTTTTAACACAGTACAGTATTTGGAAGAGTGTAGATACAATGACTAAAACCGTTAAGTTAAGTTTGGTGGGAGAAGTTTTGTGCAGATTCGGCAAAGACTATCGAGGATGGACTGGGATAAACCTTTAAATATGAGGACAGTCGAAGAGGAACAGGAACCTGCAAAGGAAAAAACAGCCCTGTAAGCCTAATGACTCAAATGTGAATCATAGGGCATATTAGAACATGAGGGCAATCATTAAAGAGGACGCTAGGAAGGCTAAAATGCAGTTATAGAGGAATATAGTAGATAAGGCGAAAGATAATCTGAAGAGATTTTTTTCAGTATTTTAGTAGTAACAGAAAAGTCAAGGAGGAGATCAAGTGCATTATGAATAGTAAAAGGGAATTTAAAATTAGATAATGAAATAGCAGATGCTATAAACATTTTCTTAGGGTCTTCACATGTGAGGTAGTAGATAACCTTGCTGCGGTAAAAGGGACTACTGGGGAGGTACTAAATGATTAGTAATCCAAGCACTGCTTAGATTAAATAGGCTGAAACAAATCACCAGAACCAGATAGATAATATTTATCCTTGAGTTTTTAAGGAGGTTAGAGGGTACATATTTAAACCCTTGACATGTTTTTTTGGAAGTCACAATGCACTGGGGAAATTCTGAAGGACTGGAAAATAACAAATATCATCTCCTTATGTATAAAGGGTGACAGGGCAGATCCAAGCAACTATAGGCAAGTGGGCTTAATGTGCTTCACAGGTAAATTAATGGCAAGATCAGGAGTTATTCTGAAAACACAGCATGGGTTTAGAAGAGGGAGGTCATGTTTTACTAACATGCTGGAATTCTATTTGGAGGCAACAAAAGGACGTGATCGAAGTGGAGTTCAGTAATCCCTCCTCGATCGCGGGGGTTGCGTTCCAGACCCCCCGCGATAGGTGAAAATCCACGAAGCAGAAGCCATATGTTTGTATGGTTATTTTTATATATTTTAAGCCCTTATAAACATTATTAGAGCCCTCTAGACATGAAATAACACCCTTTAGTCAAAAGTTTAAACTGTGCTCCATGACAAGACTGAGATGGCAGTTCTTTCTCACAATTAAAAGAATGCAAACATATCTTCTCTTCAAAGGAGGCCTTCAGGAGCAGAGAATGTCAGAGAGAGTGCTCGCTAAGAAAAGCAAACAATCAAAAAATCAATGCGTGCTTTTAAGTATGCAGAAGCACCGCGATAAAGCGGCATTTTGTAGAGGAGCATCCGTATCTCCTAGGCAAACAGCCTCTGTGCAAACAGCCCCTCTGCTCACACCCCCTCCGTCAGGCAGAGAGAGTGAGAGAGATAGAGAGAAGCAAACAATCAAGCACCACGCGGGAAGCATATCTTATATCATTGAGGAGTTTTAGTTAATATGTAATACATGCTCTGATTGGGTAGCTTCTAAGCCATCCGCCAATAGCGTCCCTTGTATGAAATCAACTGGGCAAACAAACTGATGAAGCATATACCATAAATTAAAAGACCTATTGTTCACAGAAAGCCGCGAACCAGCGAAAAATCCGTGAGATATATTTAGATCTTCTTACATTTAAAATCCGCGATAGAGTGAAGCCGCGAAAGTCGAAGCGCGATATAGCGAGGGATTACTGTATATGATATTATTTATCTTGAATTTCAGAAAGCATTTGATAAGAGAAACCTTGAGGAACCATATCTCAAAATGTTAGGTTTGATTAGACAATGGGAGGTCTGAAAATCAAAAGTACGCCTTCTGAGAAGAATTTACAACATGTAGTAGACTCGACACTGTAAACTGCCAGAAAGTGTTCAGAAGCCATCAAGAAGTCTAATAGAATGTTAGGATATATAGCACGATCTGTAGAGTACAAGTCCAAGGAGGTTACACTGAAGCTTTATAAGTTACTTCATACCTGGAGTACTGTTTACAGTTTTGATCTCCAGGCGAGAGTTACTACAGTAGTCTGATTCTAAGGATACAGAGGAGAAATTATGAGTAAACATTAAAATAGCCAAGCTTTTTTAGTTCAATCAAAAGAACATTAAAAGGAGACAGGGTTGAAATTTTTTAAATTAGGAAGGGACTTAGTACAGTGGATTGAGACTGTTACTTTAAAATTAGTTCATTAAGAACATTGGACATAGTTTGAAACTTGTCAAAGGTCAATTTTGTGCAAACAGGAAGTTTTTCTTCCATAAAATACATGGAATAACTTACCAAATAGTGTGGTAGGCAGTAGGACTTTGAGGACTTCCAAAACTAGATCTGATGTTATTTTGGAAGACGTAATTGGATAGGACTGGTGAGCCTTGTTGAGCTGTTTGGCCTGGTCTCATCTAGATTGATCTAATGTTTCTAATTTCTTTTTATTAGGCAATCTTTTTAAGAACAGGGCTGTGTTTCTCAAAAAACAATGAATGAAAAGTTAATGAGCAACTTTAAGATGCTTATACAGTATGTAATGTTTGAGCTACTTTTTCTGAAAAATCCTTCTTAAGCTGGCATAAAGTACTACTTAATTAATCCTGCCCCTTAAGTATCCTTCAAAAATCATCTTTGAAAAGTAGTCAATTGATAATAATACAGTGGACCCTTGACTTACGAACTCAATTCTTTTGTGAGGGCTGGTTGTAACTCAAGACTATTTTTCCCATAAGAAATAATGGAAATACCCATAATGCGTTCCGAACCTCCCACTGCAACACTTACTTAACCTTTTCATAAAAAAGGGTTGTATAATGTGCATAATTTACCAAAACACCAATAATTTTTCTAATGTACTAACCAAAAAGTTATAAAAAGTGCTTGGCCTACCAGAAACAACAATTTCATACTGTACTCACCATTTAATTTAACATCTTTGGGCTGCAGGAAGGGAGGAGGAGGAGAATGAAACGGAAGGTGGTTATTGTTTAGAAGGAGCCTCCTTATGCAGATCTTTTCTTTGTAAAATTATCGAGATGATGGATTTCGACATGCTGTACATACCGTATTTATTTCCCAAAATTAGCATTATAAAATCAGGTGCACGTCATACACGAGGAAACTTCTGCTTGGGCTCGCTCGCGCACTCACGCTTTCTCTCGCTCGCTTTCTCGCGCACTCGCATGACAGTGCTCGCTCTCTCTCTAAACGCTTCCTATACAATCACAACGCACATTGTACATGAGGCAAAACTTTTTTCGCAATTTTCTTTGTAAAAATTAGGGTGTGCGTCTTACACGAGGGTGCGTGGTACATGAGTAAATACGGTATTAGCAGGATCGGTCACATGAACACCACTCTCATATTTCAGTACAATTTCCTTCTTTGTTTCGATTGTGATCGCTTTCTTTACCTTCATTACCTTCTCTTCCTTCCTTAGCAATTATGCGTCTTGCTTGCCATGGTCTTAGTGAATTATATATATAGATACATAACTGCACTAACCGAAATTATGTCCACAAACACATGTATCTGGGCTCCGAGTGACCCTTACTAACGCTCTCGGCTGATTTGTTTAAAATCGCAAAAGCGGATACACGTGACCGCATTTGGGTCGTAACGCAAGATGTTGGTCGTAAATCAAAACAAAAATTTTGGTTGTAAATAAAGTTGTTCCTATGTCAGGCCGGTCGTATGTCAAGGGTCGACTATATATGTTTTTCTTACTTTTCCTTCAGTGGAATGAAATAAACTAATGAAATATAATTTAAAGTAAAAATGGCTTCATAATATAATAACCAAATATAAAAAGAGTTAAAAAAGCACAACTTGATAAATATTGTTTCTACGATGAATGTAAAAGAAGTGAAAGGCATGCTGTAAAAGAAAAGTAGAATTATCTTAAAAGTTGTTTACTAAGGCATTTAGCCACCTTTCAAACTCTGAGAAAAAGAAAAGTGGATTGTTACAATGAGGAAAATAAGACTGCACATCTCAACCTATTTTTACTACCTTACACACAGACACAAGCTGGGGAGTCTGGTAGATATTTAATTTATGTAATCTGTTATTTTACCACAGTAAAATTTCATTATGCATTAAAAATTTCCACAATTCTTTGAATAGTGCATGGTGTGTTTACATCAGAAATACATTGGGAATTTATGTTTTATATTATATTATATTATATTATATTATATTATATTATATTATACGAGCTGTGTAAGCTTGTGCTATAAAAAGCCAGGGCTCTTAGAAACTTAAAATCATCAGAAAAAAAAATGAAATGCAGAGTCGGCAGTTTTGTTTTGTGGACGTGGTCGCCCCCCTTGTCTCTCTCCTTGGAGGTTATTTTTTTGTCAAACTCCTTGCCTCGCTTGTGTATTAGCAGCTAAGCGAGTGGCAGTCTCACTTTGGTGACGGAATCGCTTTCTTTCAGCTTCATGCTGTAGCCTCGTACTTCTTTCTTCTTCTGACTCGTTAACCTTGCTGGCTCTTTGAGCTTCATTCTGCAGCCTTGCACTTCCTGGCCAGACAGACAGACACACACACTTCCATGTGTAGATGTTTATATATAAGATTATATTATCTGAAAAGAAGTATACCTTGCTTTTCACCACGCTTGTAGGTTGGCTGATGTGCTGGATTGTATTGTTCTTCGGCCATTGTCTGAAGGTTAGTTATAGATGTCAACAGGTGTGTATGAGGGAGATACCCACTATCACCCAGTGACCCCCCACCACTAAACTTGGTGTTTCTTGCTTTTTTACACACTCTTAAATTGTCATTCTCAGTGAAGATACTGTGGGTATTCCCTTAGCAGCCTGCCTTAATACAGATTAAATCTCCTTAGTGATTACAAAATTACCTGTATGTTTAATGAGGTGAACCTTTATGGCAGGTTTAATAAGGCTTCAAGAGGCTGGGGGTGTGAATTGGCATCAGGTACATCCCCTTGATTAAATTTCAATAGCGTATAAGCGTTGGGCTTGTGAGCTGGTATTCAGAGTTATAGAATGCTATACATATTCTTCTGAGTTCTCTTTCTTTATTGCTTCTCAACTATCTCAGTCTAAACATATCAACCCTGGTTCCCTTTTATTTCTTCCCACTTCTCCATGTAAAAAGTTGCAACACAGAAAATGTGTCAGTAAAATTAAAGTTAGCTGCAACCTTACAACATGGATTCTTTAAAATGTCTAAAGAACATAGAAATATTAACCAATACATTTGTAATCATTAAATCATTTGTACTTTATTGTTATTTTGTAATTGTTTAAATTATTTAAATTAATTTAACAATGTATCTATAAAATTACATAATTGTTTATTGTATTTGATTATGAGTATATTATTGTCTTAATATAGACCTTAGGATTCCAGGTGCTGAGAGATCTGTAATAACATGAAGTTAGCATGTTCTCTGCAAAGATGATGGCCGTGGTCACCACAAGAAGTAGCCTGTTTAAGAAGCACTTAGCTATTAACTACTGGGTTGAGGAGCACATAGATTACGAAGTATTTAGCATGCTACTTTAGTAACAGTGAGGTCTGATAAACATTTATAAATTAACAATCGATCTTGAGTTGGATTTTATTAGGTTCTTAGTGTTACAATGCATTTGGCAAATGAAGCCCAGAGAGATAATGTCAGTCAGTTGTTTTTCATCCCGCTATATCCTAACACAGGGTCATGGGGGTCTGCTGGAGCCAATCCCAGCTAGCATAGGGTGCAAGACAGGAACAAATCCTGGGCAGAAAGTCACCCATGTGTAAATGAAACTGATAAGCCCATACCTTGAGATGAGGAGAGAACTAATCTGCAATTGTTAATTAGTTAGTTAGAACAACAAATGTATTAGCCAGATAGATATAGAAAATAAGAAAAAAGTGTAACTAATTATATGTTCTACTAAAAAAACTCTGTCACACCTTAACATTAAAATCCCTGAAGCCTGAAAAAAGTTGTAATTCTGGGCCACCTTAAATTCCTTCACACCTCTCCATTAGCCTCTTTTGTTTTTTTTTTTAAACATTTTATTAATTTTATTAATATCAAATAACATTCCACACAAGCAAGTTAAGTTTAACAAAACAGAGTAAAACTTTAATAATAGTAAAAATATGTAAATAAATAAATGAATCAACAGAATATAAAATAGGGGACAGAATCAGATTCCTCAATTTAAATTCTTATTCTAAAATGTTATTGAATAGATTCTGCCAAGTTTTGAAAAAGTTTTGTACAGATCCTTTTGTAGCCACTGAAGTATAAGGTGAAGTTGAGCACGGGCAAAATGCGGGTCGAAAGACATCTCAAGTTTGTTTTGAAAATATTTAGTGAAAGTTAAAAGCAAATAATCCACACAAGAATAAAAGAAAAATAGTTACACACGTAGAATAAAAGGCAACAAAATGGAAAATTGTATTTTCTCTAAACTTAGTTTTTCTTGAGAAAATTTAGTTACTTCTGTACTTAAAAGTTCCTTACTTCTATACTTAGAGGTTCTTAGTATCTTCTTCTATACGCCTTAAGTGTACAGTTCAACACTTAAATATGTGCTGTTTTACAATTTACTTTACACACTCAAAAAGCTCATAGGTGCGGGCACGAGCAGGTGCCCAGGCATGGTCACGTGTGTAAGCATGAGCATGAGTTTAAAACTGTATGCCTCTACACCTTACACATGACAAGGCTGTCACTAACTATAGAATAATGTTTACTCAAAGCTATTAGAAATGGCAAGAATATACCAATACAATTCTACTTTTGGGGGGTTATAGGAACCTCCCATAATTTATGCATTGTTATCTAGTAAAATATTCATGAATCTTATAGGACTAGGAAAATGGCTCTTACACCTGTAAATGAGAATTAGATTTTTTCTAATTTCAGATAAAATGTAACATCAGTTACCCACTGACTTAAAATAGGTGAGTTAGGATTCTTCCAATTGAGCAAGATAAGTCTACGTACCAATAGTGAAATAAAGGCAATTACAGTTTGTCCTTCTCTACTTTAAGCCCATCTATAAGTACATCAAACACAGCTGTTAGTGGATTAGGCTGTCTGAAAGGCATTTACAGATTTTGGTCCAAAATTATGTTAATTTGGTGCACGCACAAAACAAATGGCCCAATGATACTGGAACTTCATTGCAACGTTTGCAGGTTTGATCTTGCATTGGAAACATTTAGGACAATTTTAAAAAAGACAGAAGCACTTGATATATAATTTTAAGTTGAATAATTATATCCTTTGCGCATATGGAGCTTGAGTGAATTCTGTGCAGTGTTACCTTCCACTCCTTTTCTGAGATGTTGAGTGAGAGATCCTTTTCCCACTGTACTCAGGGAGGGACTTTAAAATGTTTTTGTATATTACGGAAATGCTGTCTGATTCTTCAAGACTGATTAATATTTTTTCTGGAATACGGGTAGATGGTAGGTGAGAGAAATTGGGTAGGTTTTGTTTAACAAAGTTTCTAATTTGAAGGTAATGAAAGAAATGTGTTGTTGAAAAGTTAAATTTGGAGTGTAACTGTTTGTAGGATGCTAAGACGTTGTCTATGTACAGATCTCTAAGTGATCTAATCCTGAATGTTTTATAGACATTAAAAACTGCATATGTTTGAGAGGGTGGAAAAAGGTGGTTCTCGTGCAGAGGTACCACAGATACAACTTCACTATCTTGAAGTACTTCCTATATTGGTTCCATATGCTGAGTGAGTGAAGCACAATTGGGTTGTTAGTATATTGGAAATGACTTTTACTTATTGGGGTACAAAGCAAAGAATAAAAAAAGTACTGCAGGATTTTATTTCTATTGCGGACCAAGCCTGTGTATGTTCATCTATTTATGTCAATGTCCAGGTTTTTATAGCTTGTATACTTGCTACCCTGTAATAAAATTGGAAGTTAGGTAGAGTCATGCAAACTTGAATTCCAAATAAATGAGGTTATGATTGAATCTAACTTCTTAAAAAATGATTTATTGATGTATATTGGAATGTTCTGAAATAGAAAAAGAAGCTTAGGAAGGATATTAATCTTAACTATGTTAATTCTTACTGCT
Organism: Polypterus senegalus; assembly: GCF_016835505.1. NCBI lineage: Eukaryota > Metazoa > Chordata > Cladistia > Polypteriformes > Polypteridae > Polypterus > Polypterus senegalus. Next base: position 36,045,504 of record NC_053165.1, read on the forward strand.
AAAGTGAGATAGAGGGTAGACCATCTATGCAAGTCTTGCTTATTTTTTTCCATGCAGACAGCAAAATTTTGTTGATAAAGAGCTTTATGTTTACTTGTGATGTTCACCCGTAGGTATTTAAACTGATCTGTGATGATAAAAGGGAAGATGTCCAATCTAAACTTCTGTGCTTGAGTTTCCTCCCACAGCCCATGACCCTGTAGTTAGGATATAGCGGGTTGGATAATGAATGGATGGATGGTTGGCGATTTCATTGGAAAGAGCACACTTTTATTCAAATTAATTCTAAGACCAGAAATCTTTTGAAATTCTGTTAGTATTGTTAGGACTGCAGCCACAGTATTTTGTGGATCTGATATACAGTATACAGTATCATCTGTATATAGAGAAATTTTCTGTTCAAGTCCTTCTTTGATAATCCCCTGAGCAAGTGGCTCAATGATGATTGCAAAAAGCAGTGGTGACAAGGGACATCCTTGTTTAGTACTATGTTCCAGTTTGAAGTACTCTGAATTAATGTTGTTAATACAAACTGAAGCTTCTGGACTTGATTCATGCACAAATGTTCAGGCCAAACCCAAATTTCTCCAATATGCTGAAAAGGTAGTTCCATTCGATGTTATCATATCATTTTTATGCATCCAACAATAATAATATCTTTGGGATGTTAGACTCTGTGGGTGAATATATTACATTACACAGACGTTGAAGATTGGAAGCTAAGTGTATGCCTTTAATAAATCCAGTTTGGTCTTGTGATACTACCGAAGGAAGCACTTTCTCAATCCTTTTAGCTAGAACTTTGGAGAGTATCTTAACATCATTATTCAAAAGTGAGATTGGCCTGTATGATGCACATTGTAATAAGTCCTTATTTTGGTTAGGAAAGACAGTAATTAAAGCTTGACGAAAACTTTGAGGTAAAAATTTATTGTCTCTGTTGCTAATAAAATGGGAGCTAGCTGAGTTGAGAATTTCTTGTAAAATTCTGGAGGGTAGCCATCAGGGTCTGCTGCTTTCCCTTTCTGCAGTGAGTTTATAGCATCTAGTAATTCTTATAGTGCCAGAAGTTTATCCAATTCCTTTGCACTGAGAGTACCTAGTTGTGGTATCTGTAATGCATCCAGAAATGCCTTAGATTGTGTCTTGTCTTTAATCTCAGTGTAGTATAAGGGTTTATAGTAGTCTCTAAATTTGTGCACTATATTTTTATGGTCAATGATTTTGTCTCTGTCTGTGTTTGCACAATTGCTGGGATTGCATTGCGAACTTCCTGCTTGTGGATTTGTTGAGCTAAAATCTTATTAGCATTTTCTCCATGTTCATAGTAATGATGTCTTGATTTAAAAATGAGTTGATCTGTTTCTTTAGATGTCAAGAGGTTGAGTTCTGAATGCAAAGCCTGTCTTTTCCTATGAAGTACTTCATTTGGACACCTGAGGCTTCATGCGTAACGCTGTGAGTAGAATTCACACGAAAACATGGTGTAAGGACAAAAGTGGAAAGGTGCATACACACAAATAAATCCAGATTCATAAATCTGTGCGTACACTAACTTCCACATTCTTCTACTACATAAATCCCTGCTTGTGTGAAATGTAATGCACGTGCACGCGACTGCCACCCCTTTCAGACTCCTCCCAGAATTACGCATCTTTGAATATGCAAATCAATATAAATAGCCCCTTATGTTTTGCTTTCTGTGAAAAGGCAATGGCAAAAGCACAGGGGAAAAAGAAGAATTTCAGTGAATACCAAGTAGAGGCAAGGAAAAACATACTACTTTTTGGTTAAGCTGTGATATAAACAACAAAAAGAAGTTTATCGAGTAACAGAGTAGCAGAGAAAGTCGAAAGTTCAAGTTCAGAAAGTCGCAAAAACTGCCCGAAATAAATAATAAGTGGTCAGATATCGAAGTCACTATGAAAAGGTGAGTCATAGCCCACCGTCTGAGTGTCATATAGAAGCATATCAGGGTACAGAGAAAAGAAAAACAAAATAGGGACACAGTTAAAAAAAATATCCAAATGTCAACTTTAATCTTGAAATTTCCACTTTAATCATGTAGTTTATTTTGTCATTAAAGTAGAATGTCATAAACTTAATCTTAAAATCATTTATGTACTAGTTTCTCAAATCCCATCGTAGCTAAAGTAGGACGTTAAATGCTTCATATTGTATATATTCTTCTATGTAGTCTATGTGTGTGTGAATCACTATGTGCTCCTTAAATGAGCTTTCTCTTCTGTCTATAGGACACAGAATACATTACATTCATGATATTACAACTCTCTGAATGATTTAAATATTAAAATGTATACTTGACATAATTTTCATAATGATAGGAATTAAAGCATGTATTAAACATTGGGACATCTTGCAGGAGGCAGGAACAATCTCTGGACAGGGCACCAGCTCATTGCCACTGCTCTCCACCGTGTCCACACATGTTTAATTATTAACAATATACATTATTTTAATGAAGTTCAAAACTTATCTGTGTAATGTAATAAACATGCATTACTGCATTTGATCTTAAAAATGATATCAGAAACTCCAAAAATATAGTGCTTGGAAATCTATATCAACTTAGAAGCAAAGTCGTCATCATATGTAAATACAAGCTTTATAAAGTGGCTGAGGTTGTGCAATAATATAACTGTAGTGCAAGTTTACAGTGAGGTGATTGTATTTATAAGTACAAACAGTTCTACCAAGAACACTTGATGGACTGATTGAGTACGTTTAGATCTCTTGGGATGAAACTGTTTCTGAACCACGAGGTTCGTGCAGAAAAAGCTCTGAAGCGTTTGCCGAATGGGAGAAGTTGAAATGTGTGCAAGGCTGAGACAGCGTGTGCTAGATGCTTAACTCTGATAATCCTCTTTTCAATCAGCTGCTGTAGAGCTGTGATTCCACACTCAGATACAGTGGGTTAAATTCTCTGAGTGGTGCCCTGACAGTGACAACGCTAAAGCAGCTATAGTATTTGGAATAGTTTGGGCATTCTGTGTACCATTATATGGTAACTGGTTGATTACAAACAGATGCCTTAAACAAATAAACGATATGCGGTTAATTTCAGTGTTTTTGATAATACCGCGTGAGGGATGTAGATCTAAAAAATGAAAGGGAAACGACACAGGAACGTAGCACTGCTTTGACGCTGGGTGCAGGCAGTTTGAAAAAACCAAGCAGAGAACCTACATACGCAGATTGACCTGGTGTGAAAATGTGCATGGCTTTATGCCTAGTTTAGTTTTTATACATCGCGATGGAGCATGGAAACGGACATTTGTGTGCGTACGCACCATTTATACATAAGGCCCCAGGTTTCTAACCAGCAGTGAAGGGAACACAATCTGATATTTACCTCATCCTCTATGTAATCTTTGTAAGGTACCAGAAAATTTTTTTTTTTAAATGCCAGGTAGATACTGGAGATGAGAGCAAAGGAGTCACTCCACACGTGGAGTCAGATGTTTTGAGTGCTAGGAGAGGAGAAATAAGTGGAAACTGAACTCTAAAGCGACCCAGCATCCAGAAGCTGCCCAAGGACCTATGGGTTACTACTGTAAAATTCCATGCAGTCTGATTTATGCATCCTCAGACTGTGTTTTCTCAGTCTCAAACAGGTTATGTGAACATTGTAACATGTTGCTGGTGTCAAGATTAATTGAAAACCTCATGCGACTGGCCACTTCACCATACAACTTCACCTTGTGGAGAGGCCGTGTCACAGACAACACAGGTTGGCTGGCACCCCGGCTGGAATGGATGACTCCTTTCCCAGCCAGAAAGCCATTATTATGGAAGGACATGGATGAGTTTGGTTGTTGGCACCTTCCCAGCCAGGAGGCCATAATAACAGAACGTCAAAGGGAGACAGTTTCCTGAGAACATGTATTCCAACTCTACAGAGTATGGCAGCATCTTTCTGGTAACACGTGTACATCTACAGAACATCATAAGAGATGTAGTCCTGATGGAAAGACCTGTTGGGGTAATAGCAGACACCCAAGTGAGGGTCATCAGGGGGAGCTGCAGGGGAACATTGTCCCTACATTGGGGGTTTGCCTACATCTAGGAGTTGGATTAGGGAGGTAGTTGACAGTGCTTGCTGGGAGGTGTGGAAAGAGGGAAAGTCAGAAGGATTTTTATTATACTGTAGTGCATGGTGTTTCTCGAGGCAAGAGCAAACCTGTTGAAGGTATTGTCACAAATAAAAGAACCTTTATTTGAACTTGTTACAGTTTGTGCATGGTTTTTGTGTCTTTGTCTGGAGCATGGGACTGGTGGCGCCCCTATGTGCCACAATTTTTTTAAAGCATAGCAAAATACCTGCGCTTCGCAGCGGAGAAGTAGTGTGTTAAAGAAGTAATGAAAAAGAAAAGGAAACATTTAAATAATAACGTAACATGATTGACATTGTCATTGTCACGAGTGTTGCTGTCATATATACTCAGCAAAAAAAGAAATGTCCCTTTTTCAGGACTGTGTATTTCAACAATAATGTTTTAAAAATCCAAATAACTTTACAGATCTTCATTGTAAAGGGTTTAAACAATGTTTTCCATGCATGTTCAATTAACCATAATCAATTAATTAACATGCACCTTTGGAATGGTCGTTAAGACCTTAACAGCATACAGAAAGTAGGCATTTAAGGTCACAGTTCTAAAAACGCAGGACACTAAAGAGACTTGTCTACCGACTGTGAAAAACACCCAAAGAAAGATGCCCAGGGTCCCTGCTCATCTGCGTGAATGTGCATTAGGCATACTGCAGGGAGGCATGAGGACTGCTGATGTGGCTAGGGCAATAAATTGCCATGTCCGCACTGTGAGACGCCTAAGACAGCGCTACAGGGAGACAGGAAGGACAGCTGATCATCCTCGCAGTGGAAGACCACGTGTAACAACACCTGCACAGGATCGGTACATCCGAATATCACACCTGCAGGTACAGGATGGCCACAACAACTGCCCGAGTCACACCAGGAACACACAATCCCTCCATCAGTGCTCAGACTGTCCGCAATAGGCTGAGAGAGGCTGGACTGAGGGCTTGTAGGCCTGTTGTAAGGCAGGTCCTTACCAGACATCACCAGCAACAACGCCGCCTATGAGCACAAACCCACCTTCGCTGGACCAGACAGGAGTGGCAAAAAGTGCTCTTCACTGATGAGTCATGGTTTTGTCTCACCAGGGGTGATGGACGGATTCGTGTTTATCGTCGAAGGAATTGAGCACGTCTGGGACCTGTTGGATGGCAGGGTGAGGGCTAGGGCCATTCCCCCCAGAAATGTCCAGGATCTTGCAGGTGCCTTGGTGGAAGAGTGGGGTAACATCTCACAGCAAGAACTGACAAATCTGGTCCAGTCCATGAAGAGGAGATGTACTGCAGTACTTCAAGCAGCTGGCGGCCACACCAGATACTGACTGGTACTTTTGATTTTGAGCCTCCCTTCATTCAGGGACACATTGTGAAACATTTTTAGTTTATGTGTTATGGTGTTGACTCTTTTAGGGTTCATACAAATATTTACCCATTAAGTTTACTGAAAGTAAAAACAGTTGAAAGTCAGAGGACGTTTCTTTTTTTGCTGAGTATATATATATATATATATATATATATATATATATATATATATAACTATATAAACTTAAAAAATTAAAGGAACACTTTGAAAACACATCAGATCTCAATGGGAAAAAGAAATCCTCCTGGATATCTATACTGATATAGACTGGGTAATGTGTTAGGAACGAAAGGATGCCACATCGTTTGATGGAAATGAAAATGATCGAACCTACAGAGCCCTGAATTCAAAGATGCCCCAAAAATCAGAGTGATAAAATTATGTGGCAGGCTAGTCCATTTTGCCAAAATGTAAGTGCAGCAACTCAAAATTGTACGCAGCACTTTGTATGGCCCCTGTGTTCTTGTATACATGCCTGACAACATCGGTGCATGCCTCTAATGAGATGACAGATGGTGTTGTGGGGGATCTAATCCCAGATCTGGACCAGGGCATCACTGAGCTCCTGGACAGTCTGAGGTGCAACCTGGTGGCATTGGATGGACCAAAACATAATGTACCAGAGGTGTTCTATTGGATTTAGGTCAGGAAAGTGTGCTGGCCAGTCAATGGTATCAATTCCTTCATCCTCCAGGAACTGCCTGCATACTCTCACCACATGAGGCCAGGAATGGTCGTGCACCAGGAGCCACTGTACTAGCATAGGGTCTGACAATTGGTCCAAGGATTTCATCCTGATACCTAATGGCAGCCAAGGTGCCTTTGTCAAGCCTGTAGCGGTCTGTGTGACCTTCCATGGATATGCCTCCCCAGACAATCATTAAGCCACCACCAAACTGCTCATGCTGAATGATGTTACACGCAGCATAATGTTCTCCATGGCTTCTCCAGACCCTTTCACTTCTGTCACGTGCTCAGGGTGAACCTGCTCTCATCTGTAAAAAGCACAGGGCACCAGTGGTGCATCTGCCAATTCTGGTATTCTATGGCGAATGCCAATCGAGCTGCATGCTGCTGGGCAGTGAGCTCAGGGCCCATTAGAGGACATGGGGCCCTTGGGTCACCCTCATGAAGTCTTTCTGGTTGTTTGGTCAGAGACATTCACACCAGTGGCCTGCTGGAGGTCATTTTGTAGGGCTCTGGCAGTGCTCATCCTGTTCCTCCTTGCCCAGAGGAGCAGATACTTGTCCTGCTGATGGGTTATCGACCTTCTATGGCCCTCTCCAGCTCTCCTAGAGTAACTGCTTGTCTCCTAGAATCTCCTCCATGCCCTTGAGACTGTTCAGGGAGACACAGCAAACCTTCTGGCAATGACACGTATTGATGTGCCATCCTGGAGAAGTTGGACTACCTGTGCAACCTCTATAGGGTCCAGGTATCGCCTCATGCTACCAGTAGTGACACTGACTGTAGCCAAATGCAAAACTAGTGAAGAAACAGTCAGAAAAGATAAGGAGGGAAAAATGTCAGTGGCCTCCACCTGTTAAACCATTCCTGTTTTGGGGGTCATCTCATTGTTGCCCCTCTAGTGCATCTGTTGTTAATTTCATTAACACCACAGAAGCTGAAACTGATTAACAACCCCCTCTGCTACTTAACTGACCAGATTAATATCCCATAAGTTTCATTGACTTTATGCTATACTCTGATTAAAAAGTGTTCCTTTAATTCTTTTGAGTAGTATATATATATATATATATATATATATATATATATATATATATATATATATATATATATATTGTCAGTGATGCCAGGGGCAACGACCCGGCCGGGAGGTCGTGAGGGACCGGAAGAGGGTCAAAGCCCACCCTGGATCACGTGAGGGCCTCCTTCCTGGTTGCTCTGGGGGCCATGGGTTGAGGGCATGGAAGCCGTACCCTGTAGGGGCCCGTGGTCACCGCCAGGAGGCGCCCCAATGCCTTGGGGACCTGTTGCCCCAGCACTTCCGCCACACCAGGAGGTGCTGGGGGGAAGATTTAGGGTGACACCCGGAGAGCTGCCGGGAGGACAGCCGGCACTTCCGCCACGCTGGGGCGTGGCCAAGGGAGGAATGCCGGGAACACCTGTCTGGAGAAACTCTAGAGACAGTGTGTGTATTAACTTGTGGATTTTTCTGTGAGTATTTGGTGGCAGCCTGACAAAGTTGGTTCCGCAAGACTGCGTTAGCTGCGGAGCTCAGCTCAGAGCGAAATGAGGTGAATGGGAGGGGAGATGATGATATGACTCCCCCACCCGCCTTAACTGTCAATACCCCCACAAAGACAGTCTCTCGGAATTTGCATAAGCACAGCCCTTCACCATCAATGTGAACTTAGTTACAAAGTGATCAAAAGTCTCGTTTATATCCTGCATACTCTCATTAAACTTGTATCCCGCATTAGCCATAGGCATGACAAACGCCAGCGGCAGCCTGTCTATGATCTTAATTTAAACTTTAAGTTTACACCGTGCTTTGTTTTCGAAGTAGCTGCACTCATTAATATGCATGTAAGTGTTTGACCGATGTTGACTTACTAATTTTGGTCCTGAAGAAAGTCATTTCATCAGGTTTGGGCTGCCGATACCTTTTGCTGGTACTCGAACCGCTACTGCTAGTGCTAACAGCATACACAGTTTCTGTGTTTGCTGTAACATGTTTTGCATTTAGATGGTACCATAAGGTTGAAGTGCTTGGGTGGTATGGAAACTCCTTTTTGCACAGTTTGCACAAAACCACGCTTTTATCAAGGCTTCCGTAGGGTTGTCTTTTGAAACTAAATTTTCCTCAAATCAGTCCTAGCAACGCGCTTTCTTCCGACTCTAACACTTTTGTAGCTCTGATGTGTGCATCAATGTAATCGGTGTACCAGGAAATCATGCATTGACAGAAGTTCCCCTTTGCTTGGAATGCAAAGTGTGATTAAATGTGTTATTTTTTAACGCGTTATGGAGCACATGCTTCGAGGCTTCTCAGCTGTGCTTGTGCTAAGAAAAGAAAACATTTTAAAAATAACGTAACACGATTGTCAATGTAACCTTTTGTAAGTAGTGCCTAGAGGATTCAGAGTGTGGAGAAACTCTAGAGACAGCGTGTGTATTACTTTGTGGATTTTTCTGTGAGTATTTGGTGGCAGTGTCACAAAGTTGCTTCAGCAAGACTGCGTTAGCTGCGGAGCTCAGCTCAGAGCGAAATGAGGTGAATGGGAGGGGAGATGATGACGTGACTCCCCCACCCGCCTTAACTGTCAATCCCCCCCACAAAGACAGTCTCTCGGAATTTGCATAAGCACAGCCCCTCACCATCAATGTTAACTTAGTTACAAAGTGATCAAAACTCTCGTTTATATCCTGCGTACTCTCATTAAACTTGTACCCCGCATTAGCCGTGGGCATGACAAACGCCAGCGGCAGCCTGTCTGTGATCTTAATTTAAACTTTAGGTTTACACCGTGCTTTGTTTCCAAAGTAGCTGCACTTATGAATATGGTTGTATATGTCACTCGCTCGCTTCTTATTGTTTCGCTGCCTTCTCAATTATATAATGCATGTTTTCTTCAGCGCTTTTTGGAGCTCTTCCTTATTTTCTATGTACTGTGTTGACAGTCAGTTCACGTGATTACGTGGGAGGCGTGATAATGTCACACGAAACTCCGCCCCCCACGGCCATCAAGCTCAACTCCATTACAGTAAATGGAAAAAAATAGCTTCCAGTTATGACCATTACGTGTAGAATTTCGAAATGAAATCTGCCCAACTTTTGTAAGGAAGCTGTAAGGAATGAGCCTGCCAAATTTCAGCCTTCTACCTACACAGGAACTTGGAGAATTAGTGATGAGTCAGTGAGTCAGTCAGTCAGTGAGGGCTTTGCTTTTATTAGTATAGATTTGATCATTTTCCTCAATAAATAAATGACCAAGTACAATATTTTTGTGTCATTTGTTTAACTGGTTTCCCTTTATCTACTTTTAGGACTTGAGTGAAAATCTGATGATGTTTTAGGTCATATTTATGCAGAAATATAGAAAATTCTAAAGGGTTCACAAACTCCATTACAGTATATGGAGAAAACTAGCTTCCAGTTATGACCATTACGTGTAGAATTTCGAAATGAAACCTGCCCAACTTTTGTAAGTAAGCTGTAAGAAATGAGCCTGCCAAATTTCAGCCTTCTACCTAAACGGGAAGTTGGAGAATTAGTGATGAGTGAGTCAGTCAGTGAATGAGTGAGTGAGGGCTTTGCCTTTTATTAGTATAGATAAAGTGAGTTAAGAGATTTATCAGCTTCGCAAATTATTATTATTGCCAATTCATAAATTAATTTAATATCTCCTATTATGTCTATCATAAGAAAAATTTTAAAAAAATTGTTTTGACAACTGAGGCACTGCTAGCTTTGTATCATCTGATAAAATTGTTTACTTTGGCACTGTGTTATCCTGACCCATATTTCCGATTAATTTTGGAAGTATATAACTCTAGTATTGGTTTGGGTACAGTATTATCACAAAAATTCTCAGATATAGGGTGAATACAATCATGCATTTTTAATTTAAAGAAATTAACCATGGAAGAGCACAATGACAATGTAGGAAACAAAGATTTTTTGGTCGTTAAATTAGTTGAGGAACACCGACATTGGCTCAAGCGTGCCAAATTTTACGATGATAATAAGAACCTGGGGCCTCATGCATAACACTGTGCATAGAATTCGCACTATGACACTACGTAAGCACTAAAGCCTAAATGTGCTTATGCACAGAGAAATCCAGATGCAGAAATCTGTGCGTACTCCAACATCCTCGTTCTTCTGCTAAATAAATCCTGGTCAGCGTGAAAAGTAACGCATATGCACTCGCCTGCTGCCCCGCCCCAATTCTTCCCAGAGTTACGCCTCTTTGAATATGCAAATCAATATAAATAGCCCTTAAGCTCAGCGTTCTGTGAAAAGGTAATGGGAAAAGCATGGGGGAAAATATAAGAATTTCAGCGAATACCAAGTGGAGGCAAAGGAAAAACATACTATTTGTTGATTTAAACAGTGGTATAATCAACAAAAGGAAGTTGATCGAGTGACATACTGTAGCGTGTTGGAGAAAATTGAAAGCTCAAGTTCACAAAGTCGCACAGTGCCTGAAATAAAAACGAAGTCACATATCAAAGTCGCCGTGAGTGTCATATGAAAGCTTATTAAGGTACAGACAAAAAAAATAGACACACAGTGGGAAATAATGACGAAATATCAACTTTAATCTCGAAATTTCCATTTTAATCACGTAGTTGATTTGGTCATTAAATTAGAACATCATAAACTTCATCTTAAAATCATTTAATTTACTAGTTTCTGAAATCCCATCGTAACTAAAGTAGCATGTTAAATGCTTTGTTTTGTATTTGATCTTCCATGTGCTCTATGTGTGTGAATTACTACGTGCTTCCGTTCTTTCTCTTTCTCCGATAGGACACAGAATCCATTACATTCGTGATATTACAGCTCTCTGAATAATTAAAATACTGAGATGTATATGTGATATAATTTTCATGATGATTGGAATGAAAGCATGTTATTAAACACGGAAACACGATGGCGCAGTGACTGTTCATGTCTCACACAAGATGCTGCTGTGCCATGCATGACCTTTGATGAAATAATTTATTGTAGCAGTACTGTCTCTTTCAAACGTGCTAACCTCCAATTCCTGTCCTTACTTTTCTTTCTCCAAATACCCAATCGCCACACAATCAGCTCTGTAATAGACTTTAAGCCATCTGTAAGCTTACAATGACGATTCTTCAAAACTTTTAAGGAACATTGAAATATCTTCATAGTACGTGTTTAATTATTCTATCCATCTATACTTCCAGTGTCGCACCAGCCTCAGCAAATATACAGCGCGAGGCAGGAACAATACGTGAACTTGCTTAATTATTGTTTAATTATTAACAATACAGATTATTTAAATGAAGTTAAAGTTTTATCTGTATAATATAATCAACATTTTCAGCATTTCATCTTAAAAATTATATTGTCATCATATGTAAATACACGCTTTATAAAGTGCCGCAGGTTGTGCAATATTATAACTGTAATGCAAATTTACAGTGGGGTAATTGTACTTATAAGTACAAACAGTTCTATAAGGAGCAATTCTACAAGGAGCAATTGATTGAGTGCGTTTATAGTTCTTGGGATGAAACTGTTTTTGAACTGTGAGGTCCCTACAGGAAAGGCTTTGAAACGTTTTGCCGTGGCTGAGGAAGCGTGTGTTTGATGCTGTATACCAATAATTCTCTTTCCGATCAGCTGCTGCTGTGATTCCACACTCAGATACAGTGATAAAAATATTCCGAGTGGTGCAGTGAGAGTAATATAGAAAAGGATGATCCACTGTGGCAACCCTTAATGGGAACAGCTGAAAGAAGAAAAAAAAAGGAGCTGTGAGAATAACAACGCCAAAGCAGTTATGGTATTTGGAATATTATAGCTATTCCCTGGACCATAATATTGTTACAGGTTAATTACAATCAGATGCATTACACTAATAAACAATATGCAATTAGTTTCAGTGTATTTATAAAGCCGCATCAGGAATGTGGATCTAAGAAAGGGTAACCACACAGGAACAGTAGCAAAACAGTCTGCAAAACTGAGCGGAGAACTTGCATACGACTGGGTATGAGGTTCCATGGAAATGTGTGTGGCTTTACGACAAGTTTAGGTTTTATACATCACAATTTGAACGTGGAAACATTCTTACATAACATTTCTGTGCGTATGCACCGTTTACACATGAGGCCCCTGGTGTATTTGAAATAGACTAAATTTCTTTATGCACTTCAGGCTAGATGGGCTTTATTTTTAGCCACTTTGATTTCACAATCTCATATCAACCTAGGGATGCTCTTTTTTACCTATATGAACCTGATGAGAGCTCTGTGAACCCTAAACCTATTTTTGTAATGAACAGATTTTTGGGGCTACTTATAATACTCTCATTGGAAAAATTATTGAACCTAAATCACATTACCCAGACAAGTTTTTTTTTTTTTCCAGGAAGATTATTTGCTACAAAGCATACAACATAATTTACCTAGACTTTCACAAAACATGTGATACAGTCCCCCACCAAAGATTAATTCTGAAACTAGAATATGTACCATCAGAGGTAACCTACAAAACTGACAGGAGACAAAGAGTACAGGAGAATGCTCCACATGGAGAAAGGTCATCAGCAGAGTCTCCTTCAGGGGTCTGTCCTTGGACCATTACTTTTTCTGATTTATATTAAGGACATATAACACCAAAATTGGATGAATGGCAGACACTGAGGAGCCAGCAAAAAGAATTCAAAAAGACCTGAACAACCATCAGAACTATGCAAACATCTTGAAAATGTAGTTTAAGATAAAAAAGTACAAAGTGCTACTTATGGACAGAAGGAACATCAATTATAAATACAAGATGGGAGGCACTGTTACACAGGAAACAACTCCTGAAAAGTATTTATGGGAATATGTTGTGACAGGATGCACAGGAACAATTGAGAAGGCAAACAAAATGTTTGATTATATCATATAAACTTGAATTTAAGTCAAATGATGTTATGCACAAACAATATAATGCACTAGTAAGACTCCATCTGGAGTACTGTGTGCAGTTCTGGTCACCACAGATCAAGAAAGACATAGAATTTGAGGATGTACAGAGGACAGCAACCATGTACATCAGAGGACTTAATGACTTGTCATACTTCAACAGGCTCAGGCAATTAAACTTGTTTAATTTTGACCAGAGGAGACTGTGTGGGGACCTAATCCAGGTATTTAAAATCCTCAAAGGCATTAATAAATTATATCCAGCATGATTCTTTCAGCTTTAGGGTGAATCATGCATTCGAGGATGTCACTGGGAATTAAAGGGAACTGCATTTAAATCTGAAACCAGGAAGAATTGCTTTGCACAAAGAGTTGTGGAACCCTAGAACAAACTATCGAGACAAGCAGAAATCTTGACAACAGGTCATGTCAGATTGGGGAGCACACACTGGTACAGCACTTTGCTGCATCCACCACACAACGAAACAGCTCAGGATCCTGGTTGGCAACCCCCCAGGCAGACATGCAGTCCAGTCCTACTCTCTGGAAATGACCACCTATCTGTCGCAGCCAGGTGTTACGTGGGTGTCCCCTTAGCCTGGTCCAGCCACTCAGGTCCTCAAAAATTAGGATCCTGTGAGAAGGATTACCCTCCACGTGGCCATAGTGCTGTAACTGATGGTCCTTCACAATGCAATACGTGGTCATTTCCTTGGCCTGGTCCAGCTGCTAAGGTTAGCAGAGGATCCTGCGAACTGGATGACCTTCAGGGAATTCCGCCACCTGGTCATAGTGCCATAACTGACATTCCCTCACAATGTAGGTAATGTGCACAACCTTTAAGAAAAATCTAGATGAGATATTGGGACAACTTAGCCATTAGCTAAACAAACGGGTTTGAGGAACTGAATGGTCTTCATTCATTTGTCAGATTTCTTATTATGTTCTTATGTTCTTGTTTCTTCTATGCTAAGGAAAGAAGTCCTGGAAAGGGCCAGTCACTCATTAACCTTCTTAAGACTAAAGATAAAATGTGATTAAATCATTGCTCTGACATTTGCACAAATGTCATTAACTTTTCATGTTATAATTCCAAAGACGTGTATTTTTATTTTAATCACAAGCTCATCTATAATAATATGCAAACAATAAGTGGGTCAGGATTATATTCAGCTTTGCTGGTTCTCAACATATACAGGAATTTTGTAAAAACGCATGCTAGATCATTGTGGCAAAGCTTTTTGATTACTGATGTTCTTCAAGGTCTTGAGTAATGTTGATTGGCAAAATTTGTCAAAGCAGCAAATATACTGTTTTTGCTAGTGAATCTTGTTCACTGAAAATTTTACTGGGAAATCACAGTGAAGCAAACATTTTTTTTCCAAGCTCTTCATTAAACTTTGCGAGGACATTGTGACATCACATAGATGTAGCAGCCACAGACTTTCACAAATATTTACTATGATATCGTTGCCAATGCGACCATTGGTAAATCACAAGCACATGAGAAAAAAAGCCATATTATGCTTCACAGTGTTGTGTGATATCTTCCCATTTCTAACCACCCTCATTTTACCAGTAGGAAACCATGCACTTTCACTTATGGACTATTTCATCTTCAGATTTCAATCTCAAATGTGCTTACAAAAATAAATCAAAAAAACTTGCAAAATTTTCATTTGTGGGGTACATTAGGTAACATAATGAGAATATTATGAGTACTGCCACCTTGTATATAACACCATCCCTGCAGCATTGCATGGCTAATTATGCATGCAAATTAGCCATGTGTCCAGCTGTGATCCAAAAACAAGCCTTAAAGAAACCCTCCTCTTTTCCTCAGCAGAAAGCAGAGGACACGTTATGAAATAATAAAAACAAAAGATTTATTACCATTTACAACGTGTTTCTTTCTTCTTTATGAAAGTATTTGTACAAATAAATCAGAAGAAAAATTAACATTCTGTCAGTCCCTGGTTCCCCATCATCAAACAATGGAATGATCCAGTCCAGTGCCACTTCTTTGAGGCACTACCAATGTGTGCCCCAAGAGATCAACTATGGGAGTGAAAAGATCCATATTGTAGTTATTTATTGATTGTGTGTGGCCTTTTGTTGTATTTTGTTTAAGGTATTCCTTCTGAATACCTCTTTTATAGTCTGAGACACCGCAGTACGTAGCCTCATAGTTCAGATCACATATTTTGCCACCATCATTGGTTTGGCATAATTGGCAGACTTTTCCCTAGCTCTCAGGGTCACTTAAAAGAAGACTAATGCATCATTATAAACAACCAAAACTAGCTCAGTTCCTCCTTCCCCATTGACTTCAATGCCTTTTTCAAAGTTCTGTAAAATTAGCAAACATTTCCATGATTCCCTTCTGTGAGGTTCGCTAATCTTACTCTTGATTACCTGAACATACCAAAATATTTCAGATAACCAGTAAAGGCAAAGAAATTACTAAAAACTTTACTCTTACTAATCTTTTTCAAGAAAAGCTGACAATGGGGATTAAGTGGTGCCCATCTGTTGAATATGTTTTAGGGATGGTCTATTCACACCTAAAAATAGGTAACAAACCTGCCCAGGCTGATCAAAAAAATAAACCAGAGACTGCAGAACAACAACAACAATATTTATTTATAGAGCACATTTTCATACAAATGATGTAGCTCAAAGTGCTTTACATGATGAAGAAAAAAGACAAAATAAATAAGAAAATATAATTAGGGAACACTAATTAACTAGAATAAAAATAAGGTCCAATGGCCAGGGAGGAATAAAAAACAAACAAAAAAAAAAAACTCCAGACACTGGAGAATAAAATAAAATCTGCAGGGGTTCTTAGGCCACAAGATCGTCCAGCCCCCTCTAGGCATTCTACCTAACATAAATGACCTCAAAATTAGTTCTCATTGTATTCAGGGTTCACATGGAAGAACTTGCTGATGACGGTCATGTGGACTTCTGGCCTTTAATCCATCAATGTAGGGACATTATGGTGCTTTGATCAGGAGAAAACTAGAAAAAGAACAGAAGAGAAAGCAGGGATTATTATGAATTACAGAGCCATCAGGAATGATATTGATAATTAAATGCATATATACAGAGCATCAGGATTAAACTAAAATGAAGCTATGAGAAAGCCATGTTAAAATAATGAGTTTTTAGCAGTTTTTTGAAGTGTTCCACTGTATTAGCCTGGAAAATTTCCATTGGCAAACTACTCCAGATTATAGGTGCATAACAGCAGAGGGTCACTTCACCACTTCTTTTAAGTTTAGCTCTCAGAATAATAAGCAGACACTCATTTGAAGATCTAAGGTTATGATTTGGAGTGTAACGCGAAAGACATTCTGAAATATAGGATGGAGTGAGATTATTTAAGGCTTTGTAAATTATGAGCAGTATTTTAAAGTCAATTTTAAATGACACAGATAATCAATGTAGTGGCATCAAAACTGGAGAAATGTGCTAGGATTTTCTTTTCCTAGTTAAGATTCTAGTAGCTGCATTTTGCATTAGTTGCTATTGATTGATGTCTTTTTTGGGTAGTTCTGAGAGTTACTATAATAGTTGGCGTTACGGTAATCTAGCCGACTGAAGACAAAAGTGTAAACTAATTTCTCAGCATCTTGCAATGTTATAAGAGGTCTAGCTTTTGCTATACAGGTAAAATTCCATTACAACGAACTGCCAGGGACCTAAAAATATTTGTTGTAATGAAAAATTCGTTTTAATAAGATTCTGTATTTGTCACTATAGTGCTTTCTTTACCTTGCGTCCAGGCATTTGCAATCATTTCAATAGCTTCTTTCACGTTAATTTTAATCTCCTCCTGTCTACAAGTTATGCTGAAAAGGTCCGAATGATGCCCAAATCCAATGGCTGAAGCACTGCTGTGCAATTGGATAGGAGGAATTCAACTTGTACATTGTCTAAATGTGTGCAGCACAGTTATCAATCAGAAGCCAAATCATTTTCTTCTTCTTCATATTGTGAGGTTTCTGAACACTTTTGGCATCTCCCCGCCCCCCACCCAACGGGAACGACATGCTGAAGTGCGCCCCGAAGCGTGATTGCCACGTCTGTGGAAGATTGTTTGTCCATTGCTGGGGCAAGGCAACAGCAGGCTCACAGCACTGCAGCGAAACGCCACAGAAGCAAATCATAAAAGATCAGGGTTGCGCTATAAGTCCCTGTCTTGCACCGCAAAAAACGAGGCTTAGCAAAACCAGCTTTATTCAGCTTGAAACAGGAACAGCAGAGTTTTTTTATTGTAGTGGGATCTGCCACTCTTCTATAAACAGACACAGCAGTCAGGCAGGGTCGTGGACAGGTTAGTGGCCAAGTAATACTGTTACCTGCATTTATAATGTTCCTTGCATCACCCATCGAGATTTCTGTTTGCTTCAGTGAAGAGCTGCAGCAGACCTGTCAGTGCAGTGCAGACAGATAAACAGTCTCCTACAGACATGGTGATTGCATTTCGTTGTGTTGTCAAGAGAGTTTAGAAACCTCTCATTTTCTTGAATGAGTGCTGCATTAATAGGAATGTTTCTTGAATGAGCATCACTGAACCACATAAAAACTGCTTTTTCGACATCTTCAAATACAGCAGTTCTCATACGTTTGCAACCCAAGATTTTTCTTCTTTTTTTTGCTCGGTCTTTCAAGAAAGTTGATAGGGTCGATGATGAAATTCCGAATTCACTGGCAACGTCATTTTTCTTTTTGTCACAATCGAGAGGTGCAAAAAATTTTTTTTTTCTTTTTTCTAATATGAACTGTTATTGTTTATTCATGTCTGCCAGGGGAGAGTTTCCCCCAACCCACAATTAAAGCATCCCAGGTAAGCAGAGAGCTGAGGAGACTTTGTGCCAGCAAAGCAGCGGGTCCAGATGGAGAATCACCACCACTGCTGAAGGCCTGTGCGCTGGAACTGGGGAGTCCTCTACAGCACATCTTCAACCTGAGCCTGGAACAGGGGAGAGTCCCGGGGCTTTGGAAAACATCTTGTATCACCCCAGTTCCAAAAGTATCATGTCCTAGTGAGCTGAATGACTTCCGGCCTGTCGCTCTGATGTCACATGTGATGAAGACCATGGAGCGGCTGCTTCACCACCTGAGGCCACAGATCTGCCACGCCCTCAACCCTCTGCAGTTTGCATACCAGGAGAAGGTGGGAGGTAGATTCATACCTGGTAGCATGGATCATGGACTATCTTAAAGACAGACCTCAGTATGTGTGTATCGGGAATTGCAGGTCTGACATTGTAGTCAGCAACACAGGAGCGCTGCAGGGGACTGTACTTTCTCTGGTCCTGTTCAGCCTATTTATATCGGACTTCCAATACAACTCGGAGTCCTGCCACGTGCAAATGTTTACTGACAACACTGCTATCGTGGGCTGCATCAGGAGTGGGCAGGAGGAGGAGGATAGGAACCTAATCAAGGACTTTCTTAAATGGTGCGACTCAAACCACCTACAACTGAACACCAGCAAAACCAAGGAGCTGGTGGTGGATTTTAGGAGGACCAGGCCCCTCATGGACCCCGTGATCATCAGAGGTAACTGTGTGCAACTTGTGCAGACCTATAAATACCTGGGAGTGCAGCTGGTTGATAAATTGGACTGGACTGCCAATACTGATGCTCTGTGTGAGAAAAGACAGAGCCGACTATACTTCCTTAGAAGGCTGGAGTCCTTCAACATCTGCAATAAGATGCTGAAGATGTTCTATCAGACAGTTGTGGCGAGCGCCCTTTTCTACACGGTGGTGTGCTGGGGAGGCAGCATAAAGAACTGATGCCTCATGACTGGACAAACTGGCGAGGAAGGCAGGCTCTATTGTAGGCACGGAGCTGGACAGTTTGACATCCGTGGCAGAGCGACAGGCACTGAGCAGGCTCCTGTCAATAATAGAGAATCCACTGCATCCACTGAACAGTATCAACTCCAGACAGAGGAGCAGCTTCAGCGACAGACTGCTGTCATTGTCCTGCTCCACTGACAGACTGAAATCGTTCCTCCCCCACACTATGCGACTCTTCAATTCCACCTGAGGGGTAAATGTTAACATTATACAAAGTTATTGTCTGTCTGTTATACCTTGATTGTTATCACTCTTTAATTTAATATTGTTCTATATCAGTATGCTGCTGCTGGAGTATGTGAATTTCCCCTTGGGATTAATAAAGTATCTATCTATCTATCTATCTATCTATCTATCTATCTATCTATCTATCTATCTATCTATCTATCTATCTATCTATCTATCTATCTATCTATCTATAAACTTTGGAAAAATAGTCAGCTTATCATTGCCTTTGCGGGGCAGTCAGTGAAATGAGGAAGGGGCAGCTCTGCACACAATGCTGTATTCCCCTGAGCCAAATTGAACTTACCTAAGAAAGCCCAATATACTATGTTAATTTTCTGAATGCAGTTCTGAACTGGGCCCTCATCTAAAGCTCATGTTTTACCCATGAGATGTGCGCCACATATGGAAAGCATCGACAGCATAATGATCAAATGGGCATTATATCCTACAGCTATGCTCCTACTTGGAGGGTGATACCAATTTACATTTTAATAACATTTGAATATGGTTCCTCCTGCATGGATAGGTGCACCACAGCTTAAACTCTGCTGTTTCTGAGAAAATGGAGAATTCTTGTCTAATTCACCTAATTTTAAAACCACATTTTTAAAAAGTAGGGACATTTGAAAATTTTCACTCTTAAAGTTTCCTAATTATTTTTTATCTAGTTTCTGTGATATCAGAGTTGTTAGAGGAAATAGAATGCAAAATTCCTGTAAGCATGCTCAGCATTGCTGACGATGTTGCAGTCTCCATGTTCATGTTTAGTCATCCTTTATCTTACCAAACGATGGTCATTCTCCATCTATGTTTTTGGTGGGAACTATGTATAAAGACATGATGAATTACATTGCTGCTTGCAAAGCCTGTTGCAGAGATAATTTCACACAAGGTTGCTCCAACCCACTCTGGTTCCTCTTTGTCCATAAGATGACAATTCAATTTATTATCTTCTACCTTCAAAGGGGTTCATTACCATAATTGTCATGGTGGATAGATTTTCTAAATAAGTACAATTTATACTATGTAAAGGTATACCTCCCGCTTTTTTTTTTTTTTGCTGACATCTTTTCGACTGAGATAGTCAGTCTTCAAGGTTTTCCATCCTCTGCATTTTTGGACCAGAATTCACGAATTGTCTCCTGATTTTGGAGGTTCTTTTGCAATCGACTTGGGTGTCCATTGACTATTACTATCAGTTACCACCCTGAATTCAATGGTCAGAGTGAATGGGGTAAAAGAAAATGAAATTTAAAGTCAATTCCAGTCAGGATAATTGGGCACACCTTTTAACGTTAGCTGAAATTGCTAGAAATTATTATTCTGTTTCAGTCAGAATTGAAAATATCTCATGTTGAATGTTTGTGTTGCTTTTGCTTTCTTGTACTTGATCCCCCCCAAACCCCCTCCCCCACTCCCCGTTGTTTGTACTTGAAGCCCCACCCCCACAAACCCACTCCTCATATTTTGTTAATTCTTTATTACGCAGTGTGTCTAAGTATCTCTCTCTGGTCTCATTCTATCTGTATTCTGGCACAAAAACACATAAAGACACTGAGACTCTTGGAAAGATTTTACAGACTGAAAATGTAAATCTGCAGTTTTAAGATCAGAGAGTGTGGCTTGTTACACAAGACATGTGCCTGAGGGACGATTCTGTAGGATGGTACACTTCATAAGCCCTTATGTTATTAAGAAATGGATGGGTCTTGTGTCTTATAGTCTGTCATTGCCTCCTCATTTTAAAATACATTCTGCCTTCCACATCTCTCAGCTGACACATGTTTATTGCAGTCCTTGTTATGCTTGTTTATCTCTTTCTCTTGCTACATCTGTTGGATGGGTCAGAGGCAATTGATTTTGAACTTCAGGTGGTGATACTCATGTGTGGATATCTTATATTTTGCAAAGGATATGGTCAGAGGATTATTCTTGGGTTGACTTTGACAATAGATGAGGAGCATGAACAGCACCAAATTTTCTTGACAGTTTTTCCAATAAACCAGATGGGAAAGTTCGGAGACCATACTTTATACAGGGAGCTAATTTCTGAGATAGTTTCATTATTAATTTTTAATAATAATAATAACAATAATAATCATCATCATCATCATAATAATAATACATTTTATTTATACAAGGCGCCAAACATAAAAAAAGCATATTATAAACAAAACTTAAAACATCAGAAAGTACAGGAAATATAAAAGTTAAAACCAAGCAAAGCCACTGTAATCATAAAGAAAAAGCCATTTTAAACAGATGGGTTTTAACTTTACATTTGAAAGTTGAAAATGATTCAATATTTCTAAGCTCAGTAGGTAGTGAGTTCCACAGCTTGGGAGCACAATGGCTGAATGCTCTGCTCCCAATGGTGGTTAAAAGAGTGAGAGGGATGGTCAGGAGGATGGAAGAGGGGGATCTAAGGTTATGGGAGGGAATTGCAACATGAAGATGGTCGGACAGATATGGAGAAGTGACATTATGAATGACCTTAAATGTTAACAGCAGAAATATTAAAATCAATTCAAAACTTAATCGGGAGCCAATAAAGCTGCTGCAAGACTGGAGTAATATGGTGAATAGACGGGGTTTGAGTAATGATGTGAGCAGCAGAATTCTGGACCAGCTGAAGCTTATGGAGAGATTTAATAGAATAAAGAGAGATAGAGATTTAATAGAATAACCAAAGAGGAGCAAATTAAAATAGTCTAAACAAGAAGTAATAAGTCTGCGAACAAGGATGGCAGTGTGTATAGGGAGTGAGGGAGGGGCGGATGCAAATAATACTATGTAGGCAGATGTAAGCAGACCAGGGGCCTCATGCATAATGCCATTCACACTAAAACGTGGCGTACGGACAAAAGCAGAAATGTGCGTTTACACAAAAAAATTCAGATGCATAAATCTGTGCATACGTCATCTTCCATGTTCTTCCGCTACATAAATCCCAGTCAGCGTGAAAAGTAACGCACATGAACACGCCTGTCGTCCCACCACGTCTCCTCCCAGAATTACGCCTCTTTGAATATGCAGATCAATATAAATAACCCTTAAGCTCGCCGTTCTCTGGAAAGACAATGGCAAAAGCATTGAAATAGAAAAATTGCAGCAAATACCAAATGGAGGCAAGGAAAAAAGTACTCTTTGTTGGTTTAAACAGTGATATAAACAACAAAAGGAAGTTGATCAAGTGACATAGCGTGTCAGAGAATTCACAAAGTTGCACAGTGCCCGAAATAAAAAAGTTTTCAGATATCAAAGTTGCCATGAAAAGGCGAGTCGTAACCCACCGTCTAAGTGTCATATAGAAGCTTATTAAGGTACAAAGAAAATAAAAAAATAGGCACACACTAGGAAAAAAAACTCAAAATGTCAACTTTAATCTTGAAATTTCCCCTTTAATCACATAGTTTATTTTGTCATTGAAGTAGAATATCACAAACTTCATCTTAAAATCGTTTAATTTACTAGTTTTTCAAATACCATCATAACTAAAGTAGCATGTTAAATGCTTTGTATTGTATATTTTCTTCTATGTGCTCTATGTGTGTGAATCACTACGTGCTTCTTAAACGGGCTTTCTCTTTCTCTGACAGGACACAGAATCCATTACATTCATGATATTACAGCTCTCTGAATAATTTAAATACTGAGATGTGTATTTGATATCATTTTCATGATGATAGGAATTAAAACATGTTATTAAACATGGGAACATGGTGGCGCAGTGAGAGTGCTGGAGCTGGCGCCCCGTCCAGAGATTTCTTGCTGCGCTGTGGGTGACCTTCAATGAAATAATTTATTACAGCAGTACTGTCTCTTTCAAATGTACTAACCCCCAATTCCTGTAACCTCCTTCTCTTTCTCCAAATATCTATTCACCACACAATCAGCTCTGTAATAGATGTCAAGCTATCTGTGTGCTTGGAATGCTGATTCTTCAAAACATTTAATGAACGTTGAAATATCTTTGTTGTGCATGTTTAATTATTCTATCCATCAATCCATCCAGTGTCGCACCAGTCCCAGCAAGCATACAGCGCAAGGCAGGAACAATCCCTGAAAGGGGCGCCAGCTCATCACTGGCACTGCGACACTGTGTCATCAAATATTAAATTATTAACAATATAGATTATTTAAATGATGTTAAAATTTTATCTGTATAATGTAATAAATATATTTTGCTGCATTTCATCTTAAAAATTATATTGTCATCATATGTAAATACAAATGAGATGCCAGCTCCTTGCTAGTGCAGCAACACCGCATTGTCACATGCTTAATTATTAATAATATAGATTATTTAAATGATTTTAACATTTTATCTGTCTAATGTAATAAACATATTTTACTACATTTCGTCTTAAAATGATATCGTCATCATATGTAAACACACGCTAAAGTGGCTCAGGTTGTGCAATATTATAACTATCGAAAGTTTACAGTGAGGTAATTGTATTTATAAATACAAACATTTCTACAAGGAGCACTTTCTTGGGATGAAACTGTTTGTGATCCTCAAAGTCCAGCAGTTCAAATTAACTGTGCGCATTGCTGAGGCAGTGTGTGCTTGATGCTGTATACCAATAACTCTCTTTCCGATCAGCTGCTGTAGAGCTGTGATTCCACACTCAGATACAGTGGAATATATACTCTGAGTGGGGCACTAAGAGTAACAATGCTAAAGCAGTTATGGTATTTGGAATAGTTTGACCATTCCGTGGACCATTATATTGTTACAGGGTAATTACAATCAGATGCTTTAAACTAATAAATGATATGCGGCTAATTTCAGAGTATTTGATAAAGCTACATCAGGGATGTGGATCTAAAAAACAAAAGGCAAACCACACTGGAACAAAAGCACTGCTTTGATGTTGGGTGCCGCCAGTTTGCAAAACTGAGTGGAGAACTTGCATGTGCCAGGAATTGAGCTGGCATGAAAATGTGTGCGGCTTTACGCCAAGTTTAGTTTTTATACATTGCGATGTGAGAATGGAAATGGGCATATGCAATAGGTAATGTTATTAATGTGGGATTTGAAAGATAGAGTACTATCAAGGATGACACCCAGACACTTGACCTGAGGTGAAGGGGAAACAAAGGAGTTATCAATAACAAGTGAAAGATTATTGGTTTTGGATAATGATGATTTTTGTACCAATGAAGAGAACCTCAGTTTTGTCACTGTCTTTCGCCTTATCTACTATATTCCTTTCCAACTTTTAGCCTCCCTAATATCCCTCATGTTCTCTATGATTCACTTTAGGGATAACAGCCTTATACACCTTATACACCTATACAGCTCTTTTTTCACTTGCAGCATCCTTTTTATTCTATATATCCTCTTTATTAACAAACTGCAGTTAAGTGTCTCCACACTTAAAAGCTTATTCTAGTCCTTAGACTTTACCACATCTGCTCAAAACTTGCCCTACCAAAGTTAAACTTAACAATTTCAGTCTTTGCATCTGTACTCTAACAAAACACTGAAAATTGTATTATATTATTGAGACAGGTGTCTGGTCATACTTACAGGTAATCTAACCTAGACACCATTAAAATATCCAACTATGCCACACAGTTTTTATTAGGAGACTGGGAACTCTTGAGATTTACAGAAAATAGCACGCAGGTTTCTTTAAATTGGGCGGTGAGTAAACACACAATGAAGACACGGCAGCCATTTCAGGAAAATCAACAGTAACTTGTATTTCACAAGACAATATAAAGTACACCAAAAAGATAGAAGAACATAAGAATCTAACAATATCAGAATCAAAAACCCTTTTTGAAAAAGAAAAGCACACAGTCTACACTCTAAACATCCATTAAAAACATAAAATGGAAGATACAACCTTTGGTGGTGCAGAGCCAAGTTTGCACGCTGTGTTACCCCAATAATCATCCAGTTGTCCATGGATGCACTCTGTTCACCAGATCCTCGTTTCCCAACAGAAATTTTGCCAAATTGTTGAATTCCTGTCAGTGTGTTTTCCTCATGGAGTGAGCTTTCTCTTTTTTTTCCATTCTAGGCTCCCTGTCTTGATCTAGGTATGCCTTACTTCTGGTCCGTCAGCTTCATTCAGTCCTTTAGTGACTCTTCCCTCTCTTGCTAGACCCACAACCGGCATTTCTCAAGTAGGTAGGTAGGTGTTGCAGTTCAAATTTCAAAGCAGGTGACTGTTGGACGACAGCAATTATCTATTTTCTGTAGAGAACTATCAAAATAATCAGTAATAGCATTATTCAGAAAATTTTCCTTTCAACTTATCACCCCAGTCCCAACAATGGGTGCCTATTGCCCCTTCATGTACTGATTTTTAAGTATAATATTTACATGTTTCTTCACATAAGAGAAAAAAATAATCCACCCAGTGTACAAAAAATGTTCCCCTCTGACATATGGTCACTTGATCCTAGTGGTTTAGTTACCTCTACACCCTCAATTCTATTCTGATTCTTACAAAATGCTAAATCCAGACAGGCTTTACCCTGTGTTGGTGCTTTAACATACTGTGTTAAATAACACTCACTGATTACGTCTAAAAACTCTTGCTTTTGTGCGCGCCATTTTCAAGGTTATCTCAGTTAATATTCAGATAGTTAAAGTTCCCCATAATACCTTAACTTCCCTTTTTGATATTACTAATGTGAATGTGTTGAAATTACTGTCTGTATTGGTCTTCAACATACTCCTAAAATAAGGCATCTTTCCCTAATGCTTTTCCAGATGAAACAACAGGTCAACACTAAGATGGGGCTCATCTTCCAACTGAAGAGAACTTACATTTAAATTCTTTTTGACATAAACAGCAACCCCACTTCCTTTTCTGTTCTGTCTATCCTTCCTTAAAAATGTGTATCCCTCTATGTTATACTCATAGCAATCTTTGTTATTTAGCCAGGTTTTTCTTATTGTTATAATATTATAATTATGGTCTGCTACATACAATTCAAACTCACTTGCCTTATTTTTAATACTTCTAGCATTAAGGCAAGCTATTTTTAATGTGTTACTCCATTTACATTTAAAAGTTGGGTTAGAATTTACATTACTACGCATTTTTATTTTTACAGTGTTGTTTGTTCCTCCATGTATAGTTCTAAGCCTGTCCCAAACTCCTCCCTCCCATTCTCTAGTTTAAACAATCCTCATCTACTTATACACCCATTCCGATTGAACAGGTTCCATCTGTTTCAAAAAGAGTCCCCAAGCCCTATAAACCAATACCCTTCTACCTTGCACCAAGATCTGAGCCATGCTTTCAGCCTTCTAAACTCCTCAGTCTTACTTTGGCAGGCGCATGGCACAGGCAGAACTTCAGAGAAGACTACCTTGTCTGTTCTGCTCCTCAACCTGGCACCTGACTTTTTAAATTTGGATAACTGACAGACTACCTTAATGTATGCCATTTAATTTAACATGGACAACTGGATTCCCCATGGCCAAGAGGCTATCCACCATCCCAGGGAGGTCTCCCACCTGTGCACCCAGAAGGCAACACACTATGCAAGACTCTCTGCCTCTGGAGCAAGCCTGTGCTTCAATCTCCGTAATTATTGAATCGTCAACTATCACTACCTCTTCCTGGGAACTGTTTTTGAGGTTGCCTGTTGAGGCTTCTCATCCCTGCCTACCACCTCAGAATCATCAGAAACACAATCCAGCTCCACAAGGACCTGAAATCAGTTAGTTACTTCCAATTCTGGGGTTGATGCCCCTGGACAGTGTGCACCCTTTACCTTGTGCCTTGTGACCTGACCCACCTATCTCTACTTGTCCGGTCTGGGATCTCCTTCCATGCCACCTTAGGGGTGCACACTATCTCTCTAAAGGACAACTGGACCAGGTCTACCAGTTTTCTACTACAATGCAGCCAGCCATCTCCTTCTCCAGTTCAGCAACCCTGAGCTCTCTTTCTCATCTCACATTGCTGATAGGCAAAAACCTTTCATTGGCGATTTAATTTTTAAAAGTTTTCCTGAATCTTTTCAATTTTTTTCTGCAGGTTTTGTGCCATGTTTTGGCTCTGATTAGCAGTATTTTGAACCTTTCGCTTACTACTTTAAATTTGGTTTTCTTCTGGTCAAGCTCCTTTAGCAGTACAGAAAAGATCCAAAAACAACTTTACTTGTGGAGGGGCAATGAGGCCTAGACATAGTAAGGAATCATCACAGATTATGAGTTTACCAATTAAGCAGTCAGAGGTTCAACAACTGTCTAGAGGCTGCAGGTTGGTCATGTTGATTGCTGTACATTTTTTACTCTCCCAGGGTTTAACCAGCTGTAGCAGGCACATGTCATTCCTCTTTTTAGATAACTATATTTGCTTCCCGTAGTGACATGCATTAAGTTCAAATCATGGATGTTTGCCTATAGAGTAGTGAATGTGTCAGATTCTTTACATATGGAGACACTTATAAAGCCCTATTCTCCTTTTCGACCACAAAGCTTTGCTGATGATGCAGCTTCCATTAGACATTCTGACTCCCTCATCTGTTTAAAATGTATTTGAAGATTCTCTTGTTTGGTGATTTTTCTGTCTAACTCAGTGTTTCCTAACCTCGGTCCTGGGGACCAACTGTGGCTGCAGGTTTTTGTTCCAACCAGCTTCTGTTTTTAATTGGACTCCTGGGCTAATTAAGTGATGTGTTATTTCCCAAGTCCTGTGTTTTGGGAACAATATAGAAATTAGAAAACTAAGTTTGGTTATATATATATATATATATATATATATTGTGGAGGACGAGAGGAGGGCTTGTGCCTCCTCCAGACCGAAAGGGGGCATCCGTCCTGGTTATACTGGAGGCCTCGGGTAGAGGGCTTGGAAGCCCAGCCCTGTAGGGGCCCGTGGCCACCGCCAGGCGGCGCCCCAGTGCCTTATTATCCCGGGAGCCCGGCACTTCCGCCACACCAGGGGGGAAGACGACAGGGGACACCCGGACGTCTTCCGGGTGTGCAGCTGGCACTTCCGCCACACGGGGGTGTGTCCACGGGAGATTGCCGGGAAGCAGCTGGAGCCCATCCGGGTTCCTATAAAAGGGGCCGCCTCCCTCCAGTCATTAGTGGAAGTCGGGTGGAAGAGGACGGAGCTGGAGTGAGGACTGGAGGCGGCCAGGAGGAAAAGAAGCACTGGGGATGATGACTGTGTGGCCTGGACATTGGGAGAATCGGTGCAAGAGGCACTGGGGTTTGTGCACGTGACTTGTTTGTGTAAATATTATTGTAAATAAACAGTGTGTGGTGGAAACAAAGATGTCCGTCTGTCTGTGTCCAGGTCCAAGTTCACAATAAATATATATATATATATATATATTCACCATGACAGAGTATCCTGCAAAAGAAAAAGAGGATGCTGTGCATCTTAAACATAAATCTAGAACAGGATTAAGCCCAAGGAGAAAAGTGCAGCATAGTGGCATGTTGGTTAGCATCA
This sequence comes from Polypterus senegalus, assembly GCF_016835505.1. NCBI lineage: Eukaryota > Metazoa > Chordata > Cladistia > Polypteriformes > Polypteridae > Polypterus > Polypterus senegalus. The sequence continues at coordinate 36,074,171 of NC_053165.1, forward strand.
CTGCCTTGTGGATCCAGTGTTCTCTACTTGTGTCCGATGCTAGGTCATTGCTGTATGAAGTTTGCATGTTACTATCCTTGAGACTGTGTGGGTTCTCTTTTGGGTATTCTAGCTTTTCTCCCACATCTTCAAACATTCTCTGTTTAGTTTAAATGGAAATTCCAAAATGACTTTGTGTGAGTGAGCCCTGTGATAAACTGGTACCCAGTCCAAGGCTGCTTCCTGTCTTGCTGACACTCTGAGACCTTAAATTAGTTTACGTGGGGATTAAGTTTGAAAATGCAATGCCATTTCTTTTTTAAAGAAAAAAATGCAGAAGAAACCAAAAAAAAACTAGTACTTCTAACATTTACATTACAAGTATAATTTGCAGGATATTATTAAACATTAATGTTTTTTCAAAATATTCAAAGTGTTAAAATGGAGCTGTATTTACTTACAAAAGCAGTAAGCAAATTGTGTAGGCCTCACTACTGAGAGGCCTTTTATGAATTTAAACATATTAATGGAATTAGGTTTTTAACAACTCTTTTTCGTTAAACATAACCAATGTCAGGAGGATGCATCCTAATCATAAAGCAATACAATGACAATGTACACTGGCGCTAATACAAGGACATAGTTCATCATGACATTTTCAGCAATTCCCAACTGATTAGGGTCATTATGTTGGACGCCTGATTTATGCTGTCATTTCCTCTCACTCATCCTGCATCAATGAATCTTAATGAATTGGTAAATAAGGGTGAAGATTACACTCTATGACACTGAAACATTCCTCATTCACACTTTAGAGATTTATGTAGCCAATTAGAGACTAACAGAAAAAATTGGCTGACAGAAAAATAGTATTCCTTATGATACAAAATAGAAGAGTATTCTTGATGAAGGGCAATTGTACAGTGTTTCAAGTTTATAAAACATATAACATCCAAACCCTAAACATGGCTACACAATAATTCTTATAATGGAACAGAAAATGTCTGAGAAAAATAAAAACTTCCAAGTTTAGTTTAAACAAGCATTAATTTTTAATTTAGCTGATAAAAACCCTTAAACTGGCACTATAAAGCAGAAGGATGAGGTAAACAAATGCAAATCAATAACTAATTTAACCAAGTGCTTCTATGCAAGATTGGCACATATTGTATTAATGTAATCTTTTGAAAGAAACAGTTGAGCAAGAAAATCACTTATGTCTATACATTGTTCGCATGTTTAAAAAATGCCCAATAAACAGTCATCAAGAGGCTTATACAAGAGTAGCCTGAAAAGCCTTTGTGTGAAAAAAAGAGGGAAATTAAAGCTGATGCGGGAGGGAGGGGGGTTTAATTAAGTGGCTTGTACTGTATGGAAATTAATTTGCTTTAATTTTTACTGAATTTATAAACTCAATAAGATGATCATTAAAGGACTCAAATGAAATTAAAAATAATTTGTAAATAAAAGTGATTTGTTAAAATTATAAGTAAATATATAATTTGCTAATTAACAGCTGTAATTATTATATATATCAGTAAAAACATCCAAAATAAATACATGTTTTAGTGAAGAGAAAACGCCTTTTAAACATTTGGTTTGGGGTTAATTATCAACATTCTCAACAAAAAATACCTACAGAAACTGTAATTGTTACATTTATATAGCGGAGTCCTGGTATACATGACCCATTTTGCAGAGTCAACAACAACAACAACATTTTTATTTATATAACACATTTTCATAGAAAAAGTAGCTCAAAGTGCTTTACATACTGAAGAAAAGAAAAATAAAAGACAAAATAAGAAATTAAAATAAGACAACATTAGTTAACATAGAAAAGGAGTAAGGTCCGATGGCCAGGGTGGACAGAAAAAACAGAAAAAAACTCCAGACGGCTGGAGAAAAAAAATAAAATCTGCAGGGGTTCCAGGCCACGGGATCACCAAGTCCCCTCTGGGCATTCTACCTAAATGAAATAGTCCTTTTTGTAGTTAGGGTTCTCACGGAGTCACTTGATATTGATGGTCATACAGACTTCTGGCTTTTAATCCATCCATCATTGCTCTAACCTCTAACACATTTATATTGATTCAATAGATAGACTTAAAAGGCTAATATTATCAACTTTATTTCAAACTACATTTCTGTATGTACAGTAGTTACTTGCATAAAACCAACACCTGATAAAGTAATTATATTCTTGATTTAACTGGCTTCCAGTGTTTTGTCTACTCAGTGATGTAATTGGTGCTTTTAGATATAACTCTGGTCAGATATTATTGATTTAAATGAAAATTCATGAGAGCTTAGAATAAAGAGTGGTAATACATATTATGAGGAAAAAACAATCAAAATTTGAACATTTACCCATTCGTTTTATTTTTTAAATAATGTATAAAAATCCTTATTGTAAAGAAGAATAAGACAGAGACAGAGATATATTAAATTCACTTAATCAATTAATAAAAGGCCTCTCTCTCTCTCTCTATATATATATATATATATACAGTATATATACAGTATACAGGGTGAGTCAAAATTATGTTAACACTAATGGATTATTTTTATCTTGACCACATTTTTCCAGGTCGATAAATAGGTCATGGTGGATCATTGCCATGGCCTCCACACTCCCCGCAAAATGTGTACCTGGGCTTTAAATGGTATTGTTGCTCATTGTTTTTTTTGTTGAACATGATGGCAAACAGGTTGAGAAATCATCTTGCACATATGAAGTATGTTTTGTGAATAAATTGTTTCTGCCATCCAAATGTTAACATAATTTTGACTCACCGTGGGGTGGATAGATATGCTGATCTTGGCTGAGTGTGAGACAGAGCAGGTCTGTCCATCCTGTTTTCATGTCTGGAGGCCACAGACTCGAGGTGAGGAGCTGCTGGATTGAAGGACCAGGGGAGTGAGCACCTCCGAGACACTACCTACACTGGAACGCTAGAGGGCAGCCCTCCTGGGCGGCTGTGGCAGCATGGATTCCCACAGGTCATGCTGGGACTTGAAGTTTGGTACAGCCCTGTTGGGTTCTGTGGGGGCCACCAGGGGGAGCTTCAGAGCCCTATAATGGACTTCCACCACACTAGTGGTAGAATAAAAGGAGCCACCTCACTCCATTCGTCGAGCCAGAGGTGGGAGGAGGTGGATGAAGCTTGCCGAAGAGGAGTGAAGGCAGAAGGACTGGGAAAAGAAATGGAGTGACAAAGAGAACAGACTGTGCTTACTTTGTTGTACTGTGCTGTGGCTATTGTGTTGCTTTGGGGAGAAAAGGAAGCACCCCCACGTGTAAATAAACTGTTTTGGGCTTAGGGCGGCTGTATGCACCCCAGTGGTTCACAATATACAACAACAACAACAACAATTGTAATAAACAAAGCAGACAAGCATAAAGATTTGGGGTTTTAGGCCATGAATACTGTAATGCAAAATAATTTGTCAGTGTTTTCCCACAAGTACAACAGAGAGGAAAACAAAGGCAGGTCAGGTGATTTATAGTGGCGGACAGAGCGTGATGAAATGATGGGGAGAGCTGAGATGAGTGGTGGGTAATTGACGTCATCATAGAGGGACCAGAGGCAAGAAAGGAACCCGGAAGTGAGCTGCATCAAGAGTTCTGTGAATGGTTATGGTGGTGGTGCTTTGTTTTTCCTGAAGGAGGAGAAAAAGAGAGGTTATTGCCCTGCCATTGTCCCATGGTATGAATTCTCACGGCGCCCATCGGGTCCTTAAACCGCTCCCTATGCACTCATGCGTGACATGACCCCCCCCACCACCAGCCCAGACCTGGGAGAGCATCAGCATTGGCCTGAAGGTTACTTCGGCGATAAGTGACGGTGAACTTATATAGCTGCAAGTCCAAAAATCACCTGGGGCCTCATGCTTAACACCGTGCGTAGAATTCGCACTATAACATGACGTAAGCACAAAAGCGGAAATGTACTTACGAGCAGAAAAATCCAGATGTAGGAATCTGTGCGTACGCAAACTTCCATGTTCTTCTGCTACATAAATCCCGATCAGTGTGAAAATTAACGCTCGTGCACGCACCTGCTGTCCCGCCCCAGCTCCTCCCAGAATTACGCCTCTTTGAATATACAAATCGATATAAATAGCCTTTAAGCTCAGCCTTTTCTGAAAAGAAAATGGGAAAAGCACGGGGGAAAATATAAGAAGTTCAGCGAATACCAAGTGGAGGCAAAGAAAAACGTGCTATTTGTTGGTTTAAACAGTGGTATAATCAACAAAAGGAAGTTGATCAAGTGACAGAGTGTTGGACAAACTCGAAAGCTCAAGTTCACAAAGTCGCACAGTGCCTGAAATAAAAAACAAGTTGTCACATATCAAAGTCACAGTGAAAAGGCGAGTTGTAGTCCACCGTCTGAGTGTCATATGAAAGCTTATTAGGGTATAGAGAAAAAAGCACAAAATGTCAACTTTAATCTCAAAATTTCCACTTTAATCACGTAGTTTATTTTGTCATTAAAGCAGAACATCATAAACTTCATCTTAAAATCGTTTAATTTACTAGTTTCTCAAATCCCATCGTAACTAAAGTAGCACGTTAAATGCTTTGTTTTGTATTTGATCTTCTATGTGCTCTATGTGTGTGAATCACTACGTGCTTACCGGCTTTCTCTTCCTCTGAAAGGACACAGAATCCATTCGTAATATTACAGCTCTCTGAATAATTAAAATACTGAGATGTATACGTGATATATTTTTCATGATGATAGGAATGAAAGCATGTTACTAAACATTGGAGCACGGTGGCGCAGTGATTGTGCGCGACCTTCGATGAAATTATTGCAGCAGTACTGTCTCTTTCAAACATACTAACCTCCAATTCCTGTCCTTACTTTTCTTTCTCCAAATACCCAATTGCCACACAATCAGCTCTGTAATAAATGTTAAGCCATCTGTAAGCTTACAGCGACAATTCTTTAAAACTTTTAAGGAACATTGAAATATCTTCGTAGTACGTGTTTAATTATTCTATCCATCTAGGGTCACGCCAGCCCAGCAAGAATACAGCACGAGGTAGGATCCATGTCCTCATGTTTAATTATTAAAAATACAGCTTATTTAAATGAAGCTAAAGTTTTATCTGTATAACAGTGGTTCTCAACCTGTGGGGCAGGCCCCCCTCGGGAGATGCGAAGTAACAAAAAGGGAGGCGCGAAGATGTAAAAAAAAGAAAACAAGAATCTAAACTATGAAAAAAATGTCTGTTGAAACCAAAACAAATTAACTAAAACTACATTCTGATACTAGAACAATAAATATAGAGTTAGATAAATGTCGATAAAAGTTAAGTAGGTATAATAAAATATGCATCTACATTTCAAAAAAATGTTGGGGGGAGCGCGATTAAAACTGCTATAAAAATTCGGGTCGCAAATACTTAAAAGTTGAGAAATGCTGCTGTATAATATAATCAACATATTTTGCTGCACTTCATCTTAAAAATGATATTGTCATCATATGTAAATACGTGCTTTATAAAGTGGCTAAGGTTATGCAATATTATAACTGTAGTGCAAGTTTACAGTGAGGTGATTGTACTTATAAGTACAAACAGTTGTACAAGGAGCACTTGATGGACTGATTGACTGTGTTCAAAGTTCTTGGGATGAAACTGTTTCTGAACCGCGAGGTCCGTACAGGAAAGTCTCTGAAGTGTTTTGCTGTGGCTGAGGCAGCGTGTGCTTGATGCTGTATCCCAATAATTCTCTTTCAGATCTGTTGCTGCTGTGATTCCCCACTCAGATACAGTGATATAAATACTCCCGAGTGGTGCAGTGAAAGTAATATAGAAAAAGATGATCAGTTGTGGCAACTCTTAACAGGAGCAGCTGAAAGAAGAAAAAGAAAGTGCAGTGAGAGTAACAACGCTAAAGCAGTTATGGCATTTGGAATACTATGGCTATTCCCTGGACTATTATATTGTTACAGGTTAATAACAATAAGATGCATTACACTAATAAACAATATGCAGTTAGTTTCAGTGTATTTAAAAGCCTCGTCAGGAATGTGGATCTAAGAAAGAAAGGGTAAGCACACACAGGAACAGTAGCACTGCTTTGACGCTGGATGCTGCCAGTCTGCAAAACCGAGCGCAGAACTTGCGTACGACAGGGTACCGTGGCAATGTGCATGGCTTTACACCAAGTTTAGGTTTTATACATCATGATTTGAACGTGGAAACATTCTTACGCAACATTTCTGTGCGTGCGCACCGTTAAGTAGCATTTAAAAATATAGAGATATGATATTAAAAGGCGATATCCCTCCCATAGTGATACAGCAGTAAAAATCACATAAGAGAAAATAATTTAGCTTTCTTTACAGACGGGAAGCCAAATAGCATGACAATACCAAGGTGGGATCTTGATCTATACAGTCTGCCATTTTCCGTCGCTGTGCTGAAAGGATTTTTGGGACAAATGACGATATCACCCATTCGTCCTTTGGCTTCAAAGTATTTGGTTGCTGTCCATGTATTTTTATACTGTCTTCTCCACATGCAGGCCCTTACATCAGCAAATAGTCAATTTCCAAACAAGGAAAGAAGATCCCGCGCTCACTTCCAACAGAGGACAAAATAGCATACACCTGTCTTTAGACTGACTACACATTCCTCAAGCTGTCTCCGTCTATCTTGTCCTACGCTTGGCTAAGCACTTCTAAATGCTGAGAGCCCTTTTGACCTGGCTGTACATGTGAATTGATTTATAAAATAAATTCTTGTACAGAGCACAGTGACATTAAATTTACATTCTTGTTACAGATGTCTCCATGGTTTAAATGTTCTGTGTCTGTAAACAGTGACAGCGCAGGAAAGGCCACGGAGTCACTGGAGTTGCTGATAAACAAGGGTTTAAGGAGGTTGATGTGGTAGATTATCTTCCTCGTACGTAGGTTGTGCTGGTAGACTAGACAATGAGGCCCTTCGTAAGGCTCTTGCCAGAGGGACAGGAGTTTCAAGTGTGATGTGGAGATAAGCACCATAACCCTGTCCCTTGGGTGGAATTTTCAAAGGTGGGAGTCAGGGTCGAGAGTGCTGGGCACCCTCAAAGTGCTCCTTCACCAGTAGGCAGAGAGGCACAAAACAGTCATAACTCAGAGATGTATTCAGTAATGTAAAAGCTGGGTGGCAGTGCTTCTTTCTCCCAGGCCTCCTGAGCATGATTGAGCAGTCCCTAAGGCTGTCTGCCATACAGCAGTTCAAAAGGGGAGAACCCTGTTGAAGCCTGTGATACCTACCCAAGTCCCTCCCATCTCTCAACACCACCTTCTTCGGCATCTGTTTAAGTATCTGGTTTGTATGTGAGAAAACCCCTAAAATTCCCGGGCTATGGTCTTGGAATTAGCCACCCGGAAGTGTATGGCCTCTGGGTACTGGGTGACATAGTCCACAAGGATGATGTATTTGTGTACCCTGGCTGAGGGTTTATGCAGCCCAACAATGTCCATACTGAGCCACAGGAAGGGAATGTTAAGGATGGGCAGGAGAACAAAGGGAGCGCTGAAATATTTGGGTCAATTGGCACTCCAGGCAAAATCTGTGAAAGCAGCGCACATCATTGTGCAAATTAGGCCAATAGAAACATGCTGTGATACACTCAAGAGTTTTTGCAGTCTCCAATATGTGAGTGTGAGCAAAATCGCATACTGTATGTCCTGGCAGTACAGCCAGGTTACAAAGAGTTGGCTCTGGACTTCATCCTGGCTTTCCACCCTCTGGTCCAAGAGATCTTGGTCATCTCTGCAACGTCTCCCTGTCATGTTTTCTTTGGGGCCAGTCTCTCTCCAAGTCATGGTGTATGGAGGCTGTAGTAACACCACCACCCACAGCCATCTGAGCTGCCCTTTTGCCAGCAGACTGTGATGGGGTAACATCTGGCCTTACCTTGAATACTGATTAGACTACCCCGTTTACCATCATTGTAAGAGCCAATCTTAGAAAGTTAAAGTTTTGAGTTAAACTCATATTAATGTTTGCTTAATTTGAATAGAATATAAATTTCTTTCATAGTCATAACTTATGGTATAGTCTTTTCCCCCTATAAGTTAGTAAGAGATAGAACGTTCTTACTATAACTGAGAAACAGTGTGATAATAAGCTTAGTAGTGGTAAGAACAGGTCCTAGTAAAGAGGGACCTGAAAGACCCATTTTCTACTCAGAGATGGGATAAGCATACAGTTTTCTGACCATTTAGAAATGGTTCCGAAACGTTTTGAAATGGTTCAGAAATGTTAAGTAAATAGTAACGATATGAGATGTAACAAGATTGAAGCTTTGAACTGAACTTTTCTTAACATTAATCTTTTCTTTTCTTTGCTATTTTAATTTTCTTTTTTGTGTGTACTGTTTTACTTTGAAACATAACTAAACTTTTAAAAACAAAGATATTTTGTCTGTGGAATCATTTCTGTGTGTCAGGCTTTCGTTGAATTCCATTTTTTTTTTGAGTTGAAGCTGCAGAACTTTGGTAATTTTAGGAAATCGCAGCTATAATCATAGTGTTCTGAAGGGATGTAATGGCTTGTGACAATGATGGGGATGGGGTGTCTGTTCAGTCTGGTCATGCGTGTAAAAGGAACCCATGGAGGGTTGGGCATGACCATGTAAACTGTATGTCTCACTGCAGGACTAGGTATCCACTGTATGCCCTGGCTTGCTGCAGCGATAGAACTGGAGAGGAGGGGGCAATCGCTCACTCATTCTGGGAGACATCTTGGCATTTCTGGTGTTTGTCTCTGCTCTTGGAGATACATATTAACAGCTTCTCTCCATGCCTCACCATCGTGCAGCTCGGCATGCTGGAGCCGCAGCTGTCACCTGATTGGCAAGTTGCAGGACTAATTCTGCCAAGTTGGCAAGGTCTGCAACCTTTATCCTACTGACTATGCCACTTGTGGCTGAGTGCAGTAATGACAGCATCATAAACAGCGAGGAAATTTTGGGATGCAATTAGGTCATCCCGTTTATTGTCTGGAGACAGAAATCAAAGAAAACAAATAAGATGGAAAGGGAGTAAAAAGCTTTGTCACTTCAAGCAGAGCGCCATCTGGTCAGCAAATTACATCTCCTTCCAGTACACCAGGGTTTTATAGCAGCTGGACCAGAACTTTCATATCGACAATCAGTGTGACCAAAAAGTAAAACAATTCATGAACCTCCTGGACTCTTTTGATTTGAGACAGCTCGTTAATCAACCTACAGATAAAGCAGGTCATACGTTAGACTTAGTGATTGCTTGAAGGATTTAAAGTTGATTTAAAGCAGGTCATTGATATTGGTCTATCAGACCATTTCCTTCTACTATTTAATATAGAAATAAAGATAGAAAACACTCATGAGTAGCATTTTGTTAAAAACGCTTCTTTGACTCATCAGCAGCTTTAAAACTTACAAACATTCTAAGCAATCAGTCCGTTTATAATGCCAACTATAATAGCGAGGATAATGTAAATAGTAAAGTGGAAAACTTTAATTCTAAAGTAAGAACTGCTGTTGACATAGTTGCACCTGAAAAGACAGTTAAAAAATCTTCTAGTATTGTTATTCCATGGAAGACCCAAAGAGTGTCTGATTTAAAAAGAACATGTCGTAGAGCTGAGTGTAAATGGAGGAAAATTAAACTATCCATTATGAGATATTGAAGGTTAAAATAACAGAATACAATAACACAGTCCGCCTTGAGAGGCGCTTCTATTTCTCTAATATTATAAATAACAATGCTAGTAATCCCAGAGTCTTATTTTCTACAATTGATCGTCTGTTAAACCCAGGTAACACAAAGGAATACCCCCAGAATACTTCCAGTGAAACTTGTGAGAACATTGCTGTATTTTTCAATCAAAAAATTAATGATATTAGAGATAACATAGTATATCTCCATTATAAACAAATTAAATGCTTTCACCAGGATAGATTTACCTGAATTACATAGTATAATCTCTCAACTGAAACCCTCCACCTGCATCCTTGACCCATTACCAACAAGGTTTTTCAAAGAAATATCAGGCGTGCTAATTGACAATATTCTTGACATAGTTAATTCGTCATTAGATACGGGGGTCTTCCCAGACTGTCTTAAGACTGCTGTAGTTAAACCCCTGCTCAAGAAAAATAATCTTGACCCCTCTGCCTTTGAAAATTTTAGACCCATCTCTAACCTGCCCTTCTTAAGTAAAATTCTAGAGAAGGCAGTCATTTTGCAATTAAATGACCACCTCAATAAACATGCTATTCTTGATAAATTTCAGTCAGGCTTCAGAACAAATCACAGCACAGACACTGCTGTTACTGCTACTTAAAGTAGTAAATGACTTGCGGATAAATGCAGACAGTGGCCATTTATCTGTTGTCATCCTCTTAGATCTGAGTGCCGCATTTGACACCATTGATCACAATATTCTTAGAAATCGCCTTAGTCAATGGGTGGGCCTCTCTGGCAGTGTCTTAAATTGGTTTGAATCCTACCTGGCAGGTAGAAAATTCTTTGTTAGTTGTGGTAATTACAACTCAAAGACACATGATATTCTATATGGTGTTCCACAAGGCTCTATCCTGGGTCCGCTGCTTTTCTCAATCTATATGCTTCCGTTAGGTCAGATTATCTCAGGTTACAATGTGAGTTACCACAGCTGATGACACACAGCTGTACTTATCAATAGCACCTGATGACTCCGACTCTCTCGATTCACTAACACAATGTCTTACTGGCATTTCTGAATGGATGAATAGTAATTTTCTCAAACTAAATAAAGAGAAAACTGAAATTTGAGTAATTGGCAATAATGGATTCAATGAGGTTATCAGAAATAAACTTGATGCATTAGGATTAAAAGTTAAGACGGAAGTAAAAAACTTAGGTGTAACTGTTGACTGTAATCTGAATTTTAAATCGCATGTTCATCAGACCACTAGGACAGCATTTTTTCATTTAAGAAACATACCAAAAGTTAGACCTCTTATATAATTGAAACATGCTGAGAAACTAATTCACGCTTTTGTTTTCAGTTGTGGAAGACTGCCGGCTTCCCAGGCCGGTCCGCACCCCCAGGCCGACAGGAGGAGCTCTCCCGACAGCAGGATCGTGCCCCGAGGTCCAGCAGGGTCTTATGGACTCTGTAGTGTTTATACACAGCCCTGCTGGATACCTTGGGGACCACCAGGAGTCGCTGTGGGGGGACTTCTGGGTTCTGTTGTGCCTTATGACCGGGAGTACGTCACAGTCATGTGACGGGAAGGAATGGCGTGCTCGGGGTGATGTAAAGACTGATTGCCCTGACCCGGAAGGAATAAGGAACTGTGGACTGCTGGGACAGGAACACCTCCGGGTCAGGGGCTATAAAAGGACGGTGCCTCAGTCCAGACACTGAGCTGTGCTGGGTGGGAGAGGAGCAAAGTGTCTGGGCGAGGAGGAGAGGTTATTGTGTTTATTAGAGTGAGTTTATTGTATATGAGTAGTGTGGAGGGTGCTTGGTGCACTGAAGAAAATAATAAAAGGTCTTGGACTGTTACCTGGTCTCCAGAGTTGTACCTGAGGGTTCAAGGGTGCATTACTGCCCCCTACTGCCACACTGGCGTAGTCGGCAGGATTCTCTGGCCGTCTTTTGGCACAGGACCTGCATAAAAAACAAATTTTGTGTGGGCAGACAACCCTCGGTCGATTCCCCATTGTCACGGAGGTGCACAACACCACCCGCTACCAAGAAAGCTGCAACAGTGCGTGCTATCCCGCTCTGTAGGGCCATGGGAAAGAAAACTGGGAAAAAGAAGGACAGTCCCAGCCGCCTGCTGGGCATGACGGACGCCGAGATGTCCTGGACCCTCCTGACCGGGGCGAGGAAGACAAAGCGCTAATCCGGGCGAGCAGGCCGGGTAGCGAAGAACTTCGGGACATGGGCGGCTGTCGGCGCGGGACCCCTAGACAGTCCGGGGTGCCGCCATCCGCTACTGAAGGCAGCTGGAGGTAAAACGCCCAACGTTTCGACTTTGTTTTTATCCTGTTTTGCAGACGTCCGCCGGGAGAATTGCAGCGGCATCTTGGATGACGGCCTCATACCTCGGCAAAATGGCCGCGGCTCCCAGAAGGCAAGTCGCGACGCAAGACGGCTACCGACAGCCACGGTCGACGGCAACAGCCTGGTCACCCGCGGTGTATGTCGGGACGGTGGAGGGAACCCGGAGTCCTCCGACGAGGCTGGTCGTTCCCTAACGGGTCCGAGCCTCCTGGAAAGGGAGGGGAAGGTGGGCGAAGCGCCGCCGAAACAAGAAGCCACCGACAAAGAGGGCGGGTTGTGGCTGGCGAGTCTGCCGTGTTAAAGGAAAGGCAGATCGCAGCCGGCTTGTAGTAGCCAGCCGTCCCTCTGAGGACTCCAACTCCCAGGAGCCTCTGCGCGACCCAGCGAAACACGTGCCGGGAGGGGCGTGCTCATTGGTTCCGGCGGAGGGTAAGCAAAATGCGGGCGCTAACAACTCCGGCCATAAACATTAACTGTTTGGATTTACAGGGGCTCGAGGAATACCTCGCGCCCCTAAACCGTTTCTTACAGGAATATGCTGAACTAAAGGAACGTGTAGTGGAATTGGGAGCGATGGCGGCAGCTCCGTTGAAAGCACTGAGGGAGTTCGTGCAGCGGCTGCGCCGGGAAGCTCCGGAGAGGATCGATGGGGAGTACAGGTGAGTCCCTCCCGTGTCGTAGAGAGTAAGGGGACACAGTGTGATCGGGCACCGCTGAGAATGAGTAGCGCGTGTCAAAGCACTGTGTGCCCGACAAGAGACTGGGGCATGATGACCGAATGGTCGGGGACTGGAGCAAGCGGCCGGGGCATGCGCGTGGCATGGCTTTCCGGAGCAGTACGGCTCGAGGACCCGACCGGTCTTAAGTGCGGGGTAATGCCGGTGATGGGAGTGCCGGGGGAAGCGCCGCTCGTACCGGTGCAGCTGACTGGTGCTGTTCATCGGAGTGAGACGGTGCTAATGAAGTCGGCTCCTAGTAAGCGGAAGGAAACGGGTGTGCAGACAGTAAAGAGGCTCCCCTCTTTCCATGGAGAGCCTCAGGCTGAGCACAAGCCCCAGATCAAGCGGGAGATCCCCAAAAGGAAAGGTGGGTCTCCCGACATAATGGAGAGAAGGCTTGAGGGCAGCCAAGCGGCCGTAATGCCCTCCCTGGCAGGTGAAGGGGCAGAGACGACGCTGACGGAGTTCCCGAGGTGTTTTTGGTCCCGCAGAGGGAAGCAACCAGGAGGGCTTCGTCGGTGCTATAATTGCCGGCAACCGGGCCACGAGAGGCGCCATTGTCCCCGGGGAGACAGGAGGTACACCGTCCCCCCAAGGTTCGCTCGAGGACAGGGGCAACGCACTCAAGGCCCGGACGACGCGTCCTCCTGGAGGAAGACATCCCTCTCGGGGCCGGACGCTCCGCCCCAGAAGTCATCGCTAAGGGGGGGGAATTGTGGAAGACTGCCGGCTTCCCAGGCCGGTCCGCACCCCCAGGCCGACAGGAGGAGCTCTCCGACAGCAGGATCGTGCCCGAGGTCCAGCAGGGCCTTATGGACTCTGTAGTGTTTATACACAGCCCTGCTGGATACCTTGGGGACCACCAGGAGTCGCTGTGGGGGGACTTCTGGGTTCTGTTGTGCCTTATGACCCGGGAGTACTTCACAGTCATGTGACGGGAAGGAATGGCGTGCTCCTGGGGTGATGTAAAAGACTGATTGCCCTGACCCGGAAGGAATAAGGAACTGTGGACTGCTGGGACAGGAACACCTCCGGGTCAGGGGCTATAAAAGGACGGTGCCTCAGTCCAGACACTGAGATGTGCTGGGTGGCAGAGGAGCAAAGTGTCTGGGCGAGGAGGAGAGGTTATTGTGTTTATTAGAGTGAGTTTATTGTATATGAGTAGTGTGGAGGGTGCTTGGTGCACTGAAGAAAATAATAAAAGGTCTTGGACTGTTACCTGGTCTCCGGAGTTGTACCTGAGGGTTCAAGGGTGCACTACTGCCCCCTACTGCCACACAGTCGACTAGATTACTGTAACGCACTCCTCTCAGGACTACCCAAAAAAGACATAAATCACTTGCAACGAGTGCAGAATGCTGCTTTAAACACATTACTTTAACATGGCCTTTTTATAACTTCACTTTAACTTAATACTGATACTCTGTATGTTCAATCCATCATAATAACTATTCATAGTGGCTCCAAAATCCGTACTGACCCCTACTCTCTCTTCTGTTTCTTTTTCTGGTTTTTCCTGCGCCACCACCACCTACTCAAAGCATCATGATGCACCAACATTGATGGACTGAAAGCCAGAAGTTTACGTGACCATCATCATCAAGTCCTTCCATGAAAACCCTAAATACAAAGAGGACTGTTTGATTTTTGTTAGGTAGATTGCCCAGAGGGGATTGGTCTCTTGGTCTGGAATCCCTACAGATTTAATTTTTTTTCTCCAGCCTTTGGAGTTTGTTTTTTTGTTTTTTCTGTCCACCCTTGCCATCGGACCGTACTTATTCTATGTTAATTAATGTTGACTTATGTTTATTTTTTATTGTGTCTTCTATTTTTCTATTCTTCATTTTGTAAAGCACTTTGAGCTACATTTTTTTGTATGAAAATGTGCTATATAAATAAATGTTGATTAATTGATTGGTGTTAAGTGCCTTCCTTTTATGGCTTTATAGTGCTGTGGGGAAAGAAGGAGACAACATCATTAGCAACAACCTACGAGGAGGTCCTCTGACACGCATCTGTTGCAGTTTTAAGCAATAAACCTGTGTCTTTAGATTTGACTATATATTTCAATATTTTTTTAATTATGAATTTTTCACCAAAATACATTTTTGGCATGTAATATTTGAGATAATAAAATAAATCATGTCTAACACTGGTAAATTATAAAAATATGATCTTAAAAAAATTCTCTTTACAGTATGTGAGCATTAACATGCTATATAATGCTGACAGCTGCATGTACTTCCCTACTGAACGTTAAATGAAAAAGACTGCAGTTTTTACTAGTAGAATATATACATGAGTTCTAATCTGAATCAAATAATACACATTTTTTTGAAAACTGCATTCTGGTCAATTTATCATTTTTATCTCTGCCACTCAAATACTTAAAGTCAATTCTGAATAACTTTTGGCATTTATGGGAAAATGCATCTGGCCTCATAAAATTTTCTAAATGGAAAAATTAATGACATAAAGAATTGAGATAAAGAACCTCACTCCATTCCTTCACATGGTTTATAAGGGATGGTATAGTGTTGCACAGATAATTTCAGCAGGATTGAAATTAGAAGGTTGAGTGGTCAGTAGTATTATGTAAGGCGGCTTCTGTCAAACTGTCAATCACCCCTTTTCCTCTGATTGCTGGCCTCGCCCATCCATCTGATTGGTAGATTTGAAGGATGCACCCCACCCCCTGGCGATGGATTGGTGAATGGCAACCCATCCCCCGCTCAGACTATCGCCAACCCAACTGTTTGCCTGAGGTAAGTGCTAAGCGTAGATTTGATGGATGTCTGTCCCCCACCTTAATCCCACCCCTACCCCCAACCACTGTTTGCCCGAGATAAGTGTTAAGAGCAGATTTGAATGATGTCTGCCCCGCCCCCACCCCCAACACCCACCTGCTTGGCCACCTCTCAGGCAGCACCTGTTGGCTGTCCCCCCACTTCCCGGCCCCTTCTCCCAAAGACAAGTACAAACATGTTCCAGCCAGCTACTCGACATGTCCAGACATGAATGGCCTGCCTCTGCCTTGGCCCCCAGTCAGACAGCACCTGTTGGCTGGCCACTCCACTTCCCAGTCCCTTCTCCCCGAAGACATGCCCAGAACATGTTCCAGCTGGGCCGATCTACCTTATAGCCATTCCTGCCTATACTGTGTGGGGTCATGCCCCTGTATCTATCTATCTATTGTTTTAAAATATCTATCTAACCTTTGCTTTATCATTTGTAAACTGCTTTTTTTATCTAAGTCAAAACAGCCTTTTTCCATCTCACTGAAAATCCTCAAGTAGAAAGGTCTAAGCATCCAGCATCTGAATCTTCCATTTCACAGAAAGACACTTTTACAGCCACAGCAGTGATGAAAAAAAGCCTCCCAATCTTACAGAAAGCAATGTGCGTGCTCTCTTTCTCTCTTGCTGTACATATTGCTGTGGCAAACTGACAAACTCTCAAGAGTGCTGACAGATTCTGCACGTGCCCGCGAGCTGGACAGGGCCTATCAGCTGCTTTGCACGTATGAGCAGGCATGTGACTGTAGCTGGAAGATGTTAGGTATCCCGCTGGGGGGAGGCACCTGTGAGCTCACATTCAAACAGCTGTGTGTAAGTTCCCCCAACCCTACCCCCCTGCTGCGGGAGTGCACAGACCCTCAGTCCAGGAAAACAAGTTATGTGTGTAACTTTTAAAGTTAAGGAATTTTAAAAATCACACACAGTTAAATAATATGCAACAGAACCCTTTAAAATCACGTTTGAGACGTATAAAAAATCTAGCCTCTGCTGTATAATTTGTAATTATATTAATTAATATAATTATAATTTGTATAAAAATCGATCTAAAACAAACCCTTTTCTATTTAAACACACCCCACATTTTAAATAATCAGCTGACCCTAAGGAATCACATGGTTGAAGAAGGCGTTTAATTTTCTAAAAGTTAAATTGCCTTCACCCTCGGATATTCTGGTGATAGAAAAAGCCGTATAAAACACTCTTTGCCAAGCCATGAAAACTGGGATCATTCTTTCAACTCCTTCAAAAACAGTTGGAGATTCCTCTTCCGACACTGCAGACAAGAAGGGCAACCCCCACTTCAGCTGTGGGGCTGGCTCAAACCTTATGCTGACACCAGAGATGTTCACACATATAGGCCTTTGACGTCAGGGCGTATCTTCCGGGATCAATTTAAAACAAGCTTAAAGTGAGGCCAGACATTTGCTAAAAGAAATCTTATGACAAAGGCTTCTTTTTAAAAAATACCTGACTTTTCTGTGTCCGGCCAAAGGCTTAAGTGTAAGCCCCCAGTACACTGACCAATTAAAGACAAAATGGAGCATCTTCATGATCTTCTTAGAACAATGTTTTTCTATTTTTTATGGACTTAATGAAAATACAGTGGAACCTCGGTATACGTCCTTAATCCATTCCAGACCCTTTGACTTATACCAAACAGGACGTATACCAAACAAATTTTTCCCATAAGAAATAATGGAAAAATGATTAATCCTTTCCCATAAAAAAAAAATCCTATTGCTATTGGCATATTATACATTGATGGGGTTGTATAAAATAATTTAAACACTGCTTAATACTAAAATACATAAATACAAAAGCAATTAGAAGAAATAAATGAAAATTTTACCTCACTTTACTTTTTAATAACATCTTTGTTTTTCACAATTGTAGATACCTTCGTTCTTGGCAAACGGTATGCAACAGCCATGTCCCGGATATGCATGCCACCTTCATACTTTTCAACAATCAATTCAAATTTACATGAAAAAAACACAAAATCACGTTGTGACGATGCAGGTTTGCTGTATGCTGCCATTTGCTGCTGGGGAACCCTTGAATCCTACACCGTTGGTAATGTGCCTAGCTGCTAACCTCATCTGTAACTCAAAGCAAGGGGATGGTGAAAAAGTGCAAAGTGCTTTTATTAAAACAATTAACAAAACAAGGTGTTCAAATTAAAGTGCAGTCTCCAAAGTTCCAATAATTAATCCATAAAATCAGAAGTGAAGCGTGGAGGTTAAAAACAATAAAAAAAAGTCTTCTTAAAACAACGAAGTTAAAAGCAGGAAGCATTCTTTAAAAAAAACAAGAAGCCCGGTGCCTGCTTCCCAACTGGGGAGTCGCCCTACTTGCAGCTGACCTTCGCTCTGCCTGCTTCAGCCACTTTATCCATGCACGCTCTCGCTCGCTCTCTCTCTCTCTCACGTCTGTTCTTTCTTTTTACTCCCCTTCAAGCCAACTCGCGCTTCTGTTTATCAAGATAAGCAGCCCTCTCTCTCTCACTCACTCAACCTCCCGTCTTTTTTTCTTTTTACTCCCCTTCTAGCTGACTCGTGCTTCTGTTTATCAAGATAAGCAGCCCCAGGAACAATCATGAATGCGGACGGTCCCTCACAAGTGCACTTTAGTGAGAAACGTCCACATCGCTAATCGCCCTGACAACCTTTAGCCACATAACCACCACGCCCCCTCACCAAGCTGCGAGTGCAGTGATTATTTATTTTAAAGCTGGACTTTTGACAGGAGCTGTGCACCCACTATATCACACACGTGAAAGTTCACAGAGAGTTATAGCGCGGGTTGTTCACTGAATGCTAGCAACTGGCGCACTAATGCTCGTGGGCAGTCGTGGCTTTGTCTCGAGTCGTATTCCAAACAAAGGTCGTATAGCAAGCAAAATTTTTTGTGTCCAAACAGGACGTATACCAAGTTGGACTTATTTCAAAGCAGACGTATACCGAGGTACCACTGTATAACTATTCTTCATACATTCTATTCTCCCGGGAGTCACGGCAGTCAAGATCAATATGGCCTATTATTGATTAGTATATGCGCCAAACGAGTATGTTTTAAAAAAATAGATGGTTGAATCCTTATATTTTATCGTTAATATTAATATTTCCAAGTAGATTCTCTGGTAATTCCCTTTTTAAAAATTATATCTGTTTAAAAAGAGATGGGCTGGAGCTTTAAATTAAAAAATGCTCATAGGTTACCGTTAATTATTATGTTCTGGACCATCTCTCTGTGTGGATGTGTGTGAGCGGTTTAAAAGCACAGGCAGGGATTGTGTATTAGCTCTGGCATAATAAAATGTCAGTATTCTGAACTACGTACAGAAGGACTCCTGGAGGCTGTCTCCAACCGGCTGTCCAAATGAGAGTTTATAAAGCAAAAAATGTTTTGTTAGCTCAGACTTTTAAAAACAGGTGGTTCCATACAGAGAACATGCGACTACAACGAGAGTCCTTTTCAAATAATTACACATTTGACAAGCGGGCCCTTCTGTACGTAGTTCAGAATACGGACATTTTATTATGCCAGAGCTAATACACAATTCCTGCCTGCGCTTTTAAACTACTCCTGAATATTTTCAGAGAAAAGGCTCTGTTTGAATTTTCAGACGCTGAGACAAAAACAAATTGAATGGATTACCCGTTTCGGTAACAGAAAAAAACTAATATTGTTTGCTTCAGTCATATATATTTGTACATTAATCGTCGTACACATAGATAGCTAGAAATAAAATGCTGCAATTTATATTATATGTACACACACACAAGCGCGCTCACACGCCTACACACAGAGAGATGGTCCAGAACACAGTAATCTATGAGCATTTATGAATTTAAAGCTCCAGCCCATCTCTTTTTAAACAGATATATTTTTTTAAAAAGGGAATTACCAGAGAATCAACTTGGAAATATTAATATTAAGGATAAAAAATTTGGATTCAGTCATCTGTTTTTTAAAACATACTCGTTTGGCGCATATACTAATCAATAATAGGCCATACCGTGATCTTGACTGCCATGACTCCCAGGAGAATAGAATGTATGAAGAATAGTTATATTTAATTTAATCCTATCCATAAAAAACAGAAAAACATGAAGCCTTTGCCGGACACTGAAAAGTCAGGCATTTTTTAAAAAGGAGCCTTTCTCATAAGATTTCTTTTTGCAAATGTCTGGCCTCACTTTAAGCTTGCTTTAAACTGACCCCGGAAGATAGCCCTGACGTTAAAGGCCTGTATGTGTGAACATCTCTGGTGTCAGCATAAGGTTTAAGCCGGCCCCACAGCTGCCCTTCTTGCCTGCCATGTCAGAAGAGGAATCTCCAACTGTTTTGGAAGAAGCTGAAAGAATGATCCCAGTTTTCATGGCTTCGCAAAGAATGTTTTAAACGGCTTTTTCTATCACCAGAATGTCCGAGGGTACAGGCAATTCTAACTTTAATTATTTTAGAAAATTGAATGCCTTCTTCAACAATGTGATTCCCTAGGGTCAGCTGATTATTTAAAATGTGGGGTGTGTTTGAATAGAAAAGGGTTTGTTTTAGATCGATTTTTATACAAATTATAATTATATTAATTAATATAATCACAAATTATACAGCAGAGGCTAGATTTTTTATACGTCTCAGACGTGATTTAAAAGGGTCCTGTTACATATTATTTAACTGTGTGATTTTTAAAATCCCTTAACTTTAAAAGTTACACACATAACTTTTTCTCCTGGGCTTAGGGTCTGCGCGCTCCCGCAGCAGGGGGGTAGGGTGGTGCGAAATGACACACAGCTGTTTGCAAGTGAGCTTGCAGGGGCTTCCCTCCAGCAGGGTATCTAACATCTTCCGGCTACAGTCATGTGCCTGGTCGTTTGTGCAAAGCAGCTGATAAGCCCTGTCCAGCTTGCGGGCGCATGCAGAGCCTGTCAGCGCTCTGAGAGTTTGTCAGTTTGCCGCAGCAATGTGTACAGCGAGAGAGAAAGAGAGCAGGCACATTGCTTTCTGTAAGATTTGGGGGCTTTTTTTCATCGCTGCTGCGACTGTTAAAGTGTCTTTCTGTGAAATGGAAGATTCAGATGCTGGACTGTGACGATGTGGGTTCTGGCTCCACACTCCCATCTGATTTTGGGAACCCTTGAACCCAACACCGTCGATAATTAAACCGAGTGAGCTAGTCAGTGAAGGCAATAATTTGAGCAAGGGGTGGTGCAAAAAGTGCAATAGTGCTTTTATTTAAAACTGTCCATCAAAACAAAACAGTGTTCCATAAATAGTGCAGTAGTTTCAAAATTCAATAAATAAATAATCCAATAAAAGAACGTGGAGGTTAAAATCAATGAATAGAAAAAAAACAATCCTTTAAAACGAGATTTTTAAAATGTTCTTCAGGAAGCAGTTTTTTAAAAACAACAACAACAAGCTTGGTGCCTTCTTTTGTGCTAGCGTCTCACCTGCTTCTCCCGGTTGGGCTTTACAGCAGGCGAGACGCTCTCTGCAGCTGCCCTTATTTCACACAACCAATCCCTGGCTTCGGTTTGGCTCTCATCCCAGTCCCCAAGACTTGATGTTCACCAATGACCAGGACGCACACATTGGGGACTCCACCACCAAGCCTCCCGACTTCCTTCTGCCTTCTGCGGCTCGTCGCTTTCACCTGGTCACTCCCGCTACCTGGTCACTCAGCGGGAGCAACATCAACTCAAACGCCTGGGTGTCGGCCTAACACCCAGCTTCCTTGCAGCTGCCCACGCGCGCTCACCACACGCTCCGCGTGTCTGTTTCTCCTGCACCGCCTGCTTCCTCACTGGCTCCCTACAACCTCCGTCTTCTTTTCCTTATCTCGTTCTTTTTTTTTTCTTTCTCTCTGATCTCGATCTTTTTTCATCCTCCCCAAAACCGACTCGCGCTTCTTTTAAAATGACGCGGGCCACAGCAGCTGCAGAATTAGCCATGGGACAATCACGAATGTGGGCAGTTCCTCACCTGTGCACTCGGTGAGAAACGCCCACACCCTACGGATTGCCCCACGGCCCGCTATGGCGTCCCCTCGTTAAGCCGTGAGCGTGGCGATCATTTATTTAAATAGAATGGCCTTTGCTCAATGAGCTGTGGACCCGCTATACCACATGGACGCTTAGACCTTTCTACTTGAGGATTTTCAGTGAGATGGAAAAAGACTGTTTTGACTTAGATAAAAAAAAGCGGTTTACAAATGATAAAGCAAAGGTTATACAGATATTTTAAAATAGATAGATAAGATACAGGGGCATGACACCACACAGTATAGGCAGGAATGGTTATAAGGTATATCGGACCGGCTGGAGCATGTTCTGGGCATGTCCTCGGGAAGAAGGGACTGGGAAGTGGAGGGGTCAGCCAACAGGTGCTGTCTCTGGCCAAGGCAGAGGCAGGCCATTCATGTCTGTACATGTCCTTGGGAGTAGGGGCCGGGAAGTGGGTTGCTAGCCAACAGCTGCCTGACCGGGGACCGAGGCAGGGGCCTCATCCATTCATGCCCCGGACATGTTGCTGCCGGACTCTCGACATGTCTGTGAATGTCCTGGGGAGAATCTGGGGGCTAACCAACAGGTGTTGACAGGCCAGGGGGACCGAGGCAGGCCCTTCATGCCTGGGACATGTCGCTTGGGACAGGTGGAACATGTCTGAACATGTCCTCGGGAGAAGGGGCCGGGAAGTGGGGGGCCACCCCACAAAACAGGTTCTGACAGACAGGTGGCCAAGCAGGTGGGTGTTGGGGTGGGGGTGGGGCAGACTCCGTCAAATCTGCTCTTGACTTTTACCTCAGGCAAACAGGTGGTTGGGGGTAGGGGTGGGATTAAGGAGGGGGGCAGACATCTATCAAATCTGCTCTTGACACTTACCTTGGGAAAACAGGTGGGTGGTGGGAGTCTGAGCAGGGGACGGGTTGTCATTCACCAATCCATTGCCAAGGGGGCGGGGCGCATCATTCACCAATCAGATAAAATGGGTGGGGCTTAAGGTCACCAATTAAATTTGATTTGACAGTTTAACAGAAGCCACCTGACGTAATACTACTGTGGTCATCATTTCACTCAGTGGCGTTCATTATTATGTGATATTGATCTTTTGTTAACCTCTTGGCACTCTTTGACTTTGAGAAGATGGTATGTGTTTGTTTAATGTGTATTGGAGTTGTTATATTCTGTAAATCTTTGTTCAGCCATCAGTCCATCAAACTATGCAAAAGCCAGACAGTGACTGTGCAAAGATTTTATGTGAGACAATGACATAAAAATACAGGTAATCAAACAATACTGTATTATTTTGCCAAGCCATCATTGAAGGGTAACACCTAGAGGTATTACTTTACTTTTATTTAAACAATAAAATTAATTTAGTTTATTTTAATTAATTTTTAGTATAGCTTAATTTAGTAATTCTGTCTTGTATTTTCAAAACACATTACCTAGGATCTTTAGTAGCACATCTCCCAATCTAGGTGGTTTTTTGTGTGATGGTTGGGGCAATGCTTTATCCACATATGCTCCCAACCGCTCTCTTTCACACACAACATTAAGAACTCCCCCCCCTCCCCCAATTACAATGGTAGCTTCCAAATAATCAATAGGAGAGAGAGTGTTGTGTGTTTTGCATGGTCATTTTCCCCTTGCTGATAGAAGTGATCAGCAAAGTTAACCTTACCGATGTAAACTTTACATAGTAACATCTAGAATTGTATACAAATAAACTTATATGTCAGGAGGTCCTGATTTAGACTTTCTCACTAACTGAGAACTGAGTAGGCTAATGTCTTAAGTTTTACAACCGAGTTTGTCTGGACTGGACTGTCATCATCCTCTCCTTCACCTGTCGAGAATGGCGTTTTATGCCGATGTTTTCAGGTGGACCACCCCCACTGTCTCCACAACTCTCCAGCCACTGAGCCAGTAAACTGTGACCACGGTCTGTTATGATGTTCTTCGGCATCCCCCAATGGTTGAATATTGTGTCCTTCAGGGTTGAGCAGATCTTTTTTGCTTGGCGTTTGCCAGTGGGAATAGCTCGAACCAATGGGTGAAATAGTCCATAACCACTATCAGGTAGGTCTTCTGATCTTTACTGGTGGGA
Source organism: Polypterus senegalus (assembly GCF_016835505.1). Classification (NCBI taxonomy): domain Eukaryota; kingdom Metazoa; phylum Chordata; class Cladistia; order Polypteriformes; family Polypteridae; genus Polypterus; species Polypterus senegalus. The sequence continues at coordinate 36,097,834 of NC_053165.1, forward strand.
AAAGTTCCTATTAGGTCCACATCTAGGCACTAACTGGATGATTACTGGTTTCAGCTGTCCAACATGGAGTCCAGGTGGGGGTCTTTAATTGTTTTCAGGTGGTACATGTCTGTACATGGGACCAAATGTCTTTGTGTACCGTGAGGCAACATGCCACCTTCAGGATCTTAAAATGAGTTTTGGCGCATTCAAGGTGCCCAGGGATTGGGTGTCATGGTAGTATTAAAGGAACTTTAGCATATGTGTCTCGGGCACAACCAGCTGATAATGGTAACCCAGATTCTTTGGTGGTACACAGCAATAAAGTGCCCCTTGAATTTCCATATAATGTATGTGGTCAGGCCTCTCCACTGAGCCCCCTCTCAAAATCTGATATACAGCTCTAGTGGCTCGTGACTTGACAATATCCTACATATTTGGGGCAAGATCAGGCCAAAGGTTGGAGATTAATATTGCACATACTACGGGTGCCAGCCCATGTAACCTGGACAATGTATTGGGCAAGATATTAGCATAGCCCTTGCAATGGCTCAACTTGAACATAAACTTTTGATGGGACAATAACCACATGGTTAACACAGACATGGTCTTTGGGCAATTAAATGCCCAGATCAGGGCCCAATGGTCCACATAGACTTCAAAGTTTGTCCACTCCAGGAAATGGCACCACTTCTCAACAGCCCACATGACAGTGAGGCATTCTTTTTCAGTGGTGGAATAATTGTACTTCTCATCTTTCAGTGACTATGAGGCATATGCCATGTCTCTTTCCTTCCATGATCTATTTGTTAGTAGGCAGTGCAGAGCCCTAGGTCACTCGTGTTTGTGTGAACCTGGAAAGTTAATATTGGAACTGGCTATGCCACGACTGGTGCCAATGACAAGGCCTTCTTCATTACTTCCAAAGAGTCCTGGCATGCCTGTGACCACTTCCAAGAGGATCTGTTCCTCAGCTTTTGTAACAATGAAACAGCAATGTCAGAGAACCTTTGAACGAACTTTTGGAACCACAGAGCCATCCCAAGAAAGTGCTGGAGACTTTTTACCTCCTAAGGCGTCAGATAGTCCATGATGGGCTTAACTTGCTTCGGGTCCACCTGGACTCCGTCCGCTGATACCATATGACCAGTAAAGCTGGTCTTGGAGAAATCTAAACTTCCTTGAACTGGAAGATAGTGTTGAGGTCCTTAAAATGTTGTTGGACAGATGGGGAGAATACAATGATGTCATCAATGTATAATGAAACAGGTCTTCCCAATGAGCCACCAAATGATATGCTCCATGAGCCACTGAAATGATGCCCCCACGTTTGACAATTCAAAGGGTTTTACCTGAAACTGGAACAACCCCTCCGGAGTGATAATGGCCGCTTTCTCGATGCTATCCTCCTCCATCCTCACCTGCCAATGCACGGATATTCCCCATGCACAGACTGTAAGATGTCATAAATGAGTGGGATGGTGTAAGCATAATGCAGGACATTTTTATTTAGCTCCCTAAAATCCAGGCAAAGTTGTCAGATCCCATCAGGCTTTGGTATGAAAACCGCAGGACTAGCCTACTGTGAGGTAGAAGGCTCAATCACCCTTTCCGCCAACATCTCGTTGATCCACTCCTTGATTATCCCTCTTTTCATAGGTGACACTTTATATAAGCCCTGTGCCAAACAGGGACTTGGTCGACAGTGTGGATGTGATGACACACCTCATCAATCCAATCTAGTTTGTCCGTCCACACCAAGTGCCACACTTCTGTCTCCCAGTATGTGTCAAACAAACAAAGCCCCATGCGCTATTCCATCAGCGAGAAAGAATTTTACTTTTGAGCTTCCTCTAAATAGCTCATGAGGCACCTTAAGATTTTCCCACAAGCTATATTACATCAGGGTATACATGCTGCCTCTATCTATGACTGCCTCTCCAGGGACACCTTGTACTTGTATGGGCACCATTAAGAGAGGCAAGGTGGCTGGTAGCAAGGTGATATCTGCTGAGTCGTTTCCCTCATGCTTAGGCACAGGGCGCTTTCTGAGGCGATGTATCCTTATGAGACCTACTAACTCTGATGGCTGCCCAGTCCTTTTCGACTAAGGACCCAAACTCGCCATATCATCTACCAGTTTCACAAACCACAATGACGTGGCTGCCACACATTGCAATATCTCTTCCGCATGTCAGAATGCCACTTAAGGCACAACACCTGGAATTCAAAGACAAAGTCCCTGAGACTGTACATTGGCTTTTGCACAAAGGTCTAGAGCCTCTCTTCCAACAACGCTTGGTATTCCTCTGAAAGGAATGCATTTAGAAAGGAACTGGAACTCCACCCAGTTGTTATATTTGTGCTGTTCTGCAAACCACGAAGAATGAGCCAGACCACAGAGTGCCATGTTCAGGAATCCCTGCAGCTCATCACACTGAAGGGTAAGCCTAGGGAACTCCATTCACAGAACTGCCACCAACAATTCCCTGTTAAAAGTGTCAACTGCCTCAGTGGCTGCAAGACAGCATGCCAACTCTCTTCCACATGCCTCCTGATCTTCTCTCTCATATTCACTTCTAGGCGCTGCATGTACTGTGTAAAGGACTGTTCAAGACACTGCACTATTACAGCCGTGGCCTTGATGAGGTCATGGACACTCTTTTTTTGGTTGATAAAGTTACGATCGATGTCATCAAGCAACACCTTTAACTGCTGTAGGCGCAGCATCAGGTCTTGCAGAACCCATCCCTCACTGGATGAATAATCATCTTCTGAACCAAATTCAGAATACCTCCTGGAAATTTATGATACTTTTGCCACATTCTTAATGTAAGAGCCAATCTTAGAAAGTTAAAGTTTTAAGTTATAACTCATATTAATGTTTGCTTAATTTGAATAGAATATAAATTCTTTTCATAGTCATAACTTATGGTATAGTCTTTTCCCCCTATTAGTTAGCAAGAGATAGAACCTTCTTACTATAACTGAGTAAAAGTGTGATAATAAGCTCAGTTTGTTTAGAACAGGTCCCAGTAAAGAGGGACTTAAAAGATCCATTTTAAGCATAGAAATGGGATAAGCATACAGTTTTCTGACCGTTTTGAAATGGTTCAGAAATGTTAAGTAAATAGTAACGATTTGAGATGTAACAAGATTAAGCTTAGAATTTAACTTTTCTTAACATTAATTTTTCCCTTTTTGATATTTTAATTTTCCTTTTTTTGTGTGAACTGTTTTATTTTAAAACTTAACTAAACTTTTAAAAACAAAGATATTTTGTCTGTGGAATCATTTCTGCGCATCAGGCTTTTGTTGAATCCCATTTTTTTGAGTTGAAGCTGCAGAACTTTGGTAATTTTGAGAAAACGCAGCTACACTTAACACAAAATAAATATTAAAAATAATATAATACATCCCTCCAAAATTAAGCATGTTGAACCACAACATGCTCTTTTTAGAAACTTAAGTTCCATTTGTGCAATAGGTTTTCCTGAACTCCACTGAATAATTTTCAACCAAAACCATCCACTGGTGTCCTTCACACAGTCCCAACAGGATTTATAAAGAAATCTTGGATGTGCTAACTGATGGTACACTTGACATAATGAAGTTGTCATTTGATACTGGGGTCTTCTCAGATTGTCTTAAGACTGCAGTTGTTAAATTCCTACTTAAGAGAAAAATAATCTTGACTCGTCTATACTTGACAACTTTAGACCTATTTCTACATGCATTTTTCATTAAAATTCTAGAAAAAAGTTTTTTTTTCAGCAATTAAGTAACTATTAAAAAACATTTTACCCGTTATAAGTTTCAGTCTGGTTTAAGAACAAATCAAAGTACAGAAGCTGCACGGATTAAAGCATTAAATGATGTACAGGTTAATGCACACAAAGGCCTTGTATCTGTTCTTGCTCTACTAGACCTAACACCATAGACCGATACTGTTCTAATAAATCACCTTAGTTAATGGGTGGGCCACTCGGGCAGTGTCTTATATTGGCTTCAGACTTATTTAAAAAAGAGAAAATTATTTGTTAGTTGTGGTAATTGCAGACTAGAGAACCATGGTATTATACATGGTGCACCACAAGCATCTGTTCTTGGCCTGGTGTTATTTTTAATCTATATGCTCCCATTAGGCCAGATTATCCAAAAACTCAAGGCAAACCAGATGACCCTAACCATTTAGCCTCTCTGTCTTTTATTTCTGAATGGAATAGAGTAGTACCTTCATGCTAAACAAGACAAAATCTGAAAACTTTGTTATAAGTAAAAGTGGAAATAATGAAGGTATTAGAATCCCACATTTTAATTTGGCTTTCTTACAACTACAATTTACTTCTACCCTTAATAAACTAGATAAGTATTGTGATATACTGTATGTCCGGCAGTTTATCCCAGCCAATACCCCCATGCCGCCAGATGAAGCCCTCCCTGCAACGTGGAATGCTGAATCAACCAGCCCTGAAAATGGATGGTGCTGGAGTGTCGGGCCCATACCCAGCCTTCACTGGCACTAGTGGCTGTGAGTGCTAAGCCACGACAAGTAGGGGGACTGCAACGGTGCGCGCCAAAGCTTAGATCTTGGTGGTAGTAGCAAATATTCAAACAAGCGCTTTGAAGGCCGAAGTGGAGCAGGGCATCATGGACCTTGGAGCTTTACTTCACAGCCGTGCTGGATACCATAGGGGCCACCAGGGGACGCTGCAAGAAGGCACAAGGACTTATACTTTCCATATAGCTCGGAATTACTTCCCATTCACGGGAGCGGAAGAAATGATGTACTTCCAGGCTCAAGAAAAGAAGAGTTTTGATCTGATCCAGAAGTGCTAGGAAGTCACGTGAACTGAAGGACAGAAACATATTAACTGCCCACTTACAAAGAATTTTATGTCTTTATTGATATTATGTGTTCATTGATTTGGAGAAGGCTTATGGTAGAATTCATCCATCCATCATCCAACCCACTATATCCTAACTACAGGGTCAAGGGGAAGAATGCCATGTTGATTTGGAGAAGGCTTATGGTGGAATGCCATGTCAAGAGGTCTTAGTTGCATGAGAGACAAAGGAGTACCACAGAAGTACATAAGGATTGACCAGAAAATTTATGCTGGAGCAAGGACTCAGGTTAAAAGCAGTGTTGGTGTAACAGGCAAGATCCCAGTTACAGTAAGTTTACACCAGGGATCTTTTTTAAGTCTTTACTTCTTTGATCTGTTTATGGATGTGTCGAGTCATAGGATAATAAAAGACCAATCCTCCTGATGCCTGCTCTTTGCTCATTATAATACAATAGGTTGTGTAGCACAAGAAAAGAGGAGGTGGAAATAAGTTGGAAGAATGGAAAAGGGCTTTGGAAGATAGATGATTAAAGATAAATATGAAGTCAGAATGTCTCTGAGGTTTAATGATGATCTGATTCAGGCTTTAGCCTACAGGGAGAGCTGTTGGAAACAGTTGATACATTTAAATATCTAGGATCAGTGGTAGCCCAAGATAGAAAATAAGATGCAGATAGAATGCAATGTGAATGGAACAATTGGAAGTAGGTATTAGGCATATTGTGTGACTGAAGAATTAAGGAGAAGGTTAATGGTAAGTTTTTTAAGATAGTGGTAAGACCATCAATGATGTATGTAGCTGAGACATGGGTTGTAAAGGGAGCACAGGAAAATAATTTAGATTTGGCAGATTTGGGGTGGATACAAAGTTACAAAGCAGGACAGAATAGTAAATAAGACAATCAGAGGCACAAAGTAGGTTGAAGTGGTATAGACATATGATGAGAAGCGACAATGAATATGTGGGCAAAAAATCATTGGGAATAGAAGAACAGGGAAAGAGAAAACAAGGGAGACCAAAGTGGAGTTGAATAGATAGAGTAAAAGAAGATTTGAAGGAAAAGGTTCTGACTGGGGAGGAGGTAAAGGACCAAGCTATTTGTAGAAGACTGATCAAGCACATTCTCCCCACATAGAAGTAGAAAATGAAGAAGAGGAATAGGAAAATGATTTTGCTAAATGTATTTGTATTGATTTACACTGTTTAAAAATTGACCTGTGTCACTTTGGGTTATCTAAAAGTGGACTGCTGTGATTTTTTTCAGTGTCTGGCCAAACAGCTCCAGACCCAAGTTGAAAACCAGCAGGTGGAGTTAGACAGGCTCAACGCAAGGCAGCAGAAATCCCATGAGAACACAGGATGATGTGGAGACTATCTCTTAATTTTCTAGCGGACCATTGTCCATTGGTGCTGGCCACAGTGCAAGTGGGGACAACTGATGGCTCCCTTTCTGACAGGGTGGACCCAGTGGGCCTTCCATGATCTGGAAGAGCACCTGGTAGTTGACTCTTCAATACTGTAGCACAAAATACTTCCTTGCTATACAGGTTCATGCCAGCCTGCCAGACCCAATGGGCTGTTCGTGCCCTGGAAGAACGCAGGTGTTGGACCTGTGGAGCAAGCTCCCCCGCTAGTTGCACCCTGGTGAAAATACACACAGCAAGTGGTGAAGATTGTGGTGGCAGACTTCCTCATTCATACCCTCTTAGAACATCTTGTTTGCTTGGTACAGAGGCAATCCTGTGTGAACATGAAGTATCTGGTTGAGGTAACTGAAAGACACTGTGCCACCCTCATCATAGAGAAGAATATGCACCATAACCATTAAAGTGCCAAGACCTGAAGCAGTGCCCAAAGAATAGGATTCTCCACCCAGGGAACCAGGGCCCATGATGATGAGCTGTCCCAAACTGGGTAACCCCATAGACTATGGTTGTGCTCCCATTAATAGGTACTGTTATGTGGTCAAGGCACTATTGTAACCCAGTACAGGCCCAATGTGACTCCAGCAGCAACACTTCCATTATTGCTGATCACTACATTTATCTGGGACAATACAATGGCAAAGAGGTCGGTGTCACCTGTATACACTTAGGGGTACAGCACTACCCGACCACAGTGTGCTGGCTATTTGCACAAGGAAATCTCCACCGACCGTGGGTGGTGTTGGTGCTACAACCTCCATACACTATCATGCACTGATTAGGCCGGATTCAAAGCAAAGGTGGATAGGGCTGAAGGACAGCAACCCACATTCTCTGGGGGATTACCCTGCCATGGGTTGGTGAGGGCATGGTCAACCATAATAATGCAGCCAAATACTGTATGTGACGGAGCACATCAACATGCCAAAAGTGTCATAGGGCCCACACCTAATTCATTAGCTGCCCTGCAGCTTAAGTTTCACTCTCTACTTGTGCTGTTCATGCATGAGCAGAGAATGATGAGTCTCTGAAGGCTGCTGGGAATGCAGTCACCACTACTGATGGACAGCCCTCTTATGTTGCTAAGACACTTAAGTCCTAGTTTGTGCTGAATAATAATGTGCTATATTGGTTAGCAGACACACAAGGAGAGCAGAGGTACCAATTGTTAGTGCCCAAGATCCATTGCCGGCAAATCTGTGAACTGTCCCATGTTCATCTACTAGGAGCTCACTTAGGAGCCGATAAAATGGTAGAAGGGATCATGGCACAATTTTATTGGCTATGTTTATAAGAGGTGCACCACTTTTTTCGATCCTGCCCGGACTGCCAACTTTGTCAAAACCCCTGGTGAAACTGCACACCTCTCTTTCCCATTATTATCAGTAGAATACATCAGGCGGTATATGTCAAACTGTCAATCAAACATGATTGATGACTTTTGGCCACGCCCCATGTCTGATTGGTGGATTTAAATGATGCACTCCGCCCCTGTTGGAGGATTGCTGAATGACAACCTGTCCCACTCCCACACTGCCTTAATCCCTCCCCTCCACCTGATTGGTCAAGGTATGTGTCAAGAGCAGTTTGATGGATGTCAACACCTGTTTGTTTGCTCCCCCCCACTTTCCTGCCCCTTCTACCGAGGACATGCCCAGACATGTTTCCTGTCCATATCCTGCCAGCCCAATCGACATGTCCAGACATGAACGGCCTGCCTCTGCCTTGGCCCCTGGTCTGTCAACACTTGTTTGTTAGCTGACGCAAACCCTCACTTCCCTGCCCCTTCTCCTGAAGACATACCCAGACATGTTCCTGTCCATACCCTGCTGGACCGATTGACATGTTCAGACATGAATTGCCTGCCTCTGACAGGTGAAAAGAACACGTTCAAATAAGCCCCCTCCCTTCTGAAAGTTGTGTATAAAAAAGCAGTTCATCTTCTTCGACTCTATCTATTATTTTAATATTATTATGAGATTAATAATATCTATCTAATCTTTGCTTTATCGTTTGTAAACCGCTTTTAATTGCTCTCTGGAAGCCGCAGTTCAAAATTAAATAGTTTCCCATCTCTCAGAAAATCCTTTTACAGAAAAGACCAAATGACAGGTTTCCCCACAGAAAGGCACTTTTACAGCCTCAGCCGTGATTCAGGTTTCCCACAGAAAGACCAACCGACAGCCCCTGCGAGCATGCCTCAGTGTGTAGAGAGAGAGAGAGCCGCCACATTGCTACTGCAAGCTGACAGGCCCCTGCTGTGTGAGCCCGCTGAATGCTTGCAAACTGCTGTGTTCAAGCTCCCTTCCTCCAACTCCATGCTGAGGGAGTGCACAGCTACTCTTTCCACGATGAGTGGGGCTTTTAAAGTTAAAGGATTTAAGGATCACATGTAAAGTATAAGATAACTAGGTCGATATAAGCTTTTAAATATCACAGAGGTATATATCAGTTTCCTTTTAAATCACGCATAAAAAAATCTATCCTTTGCTGTATAATTTGTAATTATAATCTATACTTATAAAAGGCAAAGCCCTCACTCACTCACTGACTGACTGACTCACTCACTCACGTACTCATCACTAATTCTCCAACTTCCCGTGTAGGTGGAAGGCTGAAATTTGGCAGGCTCATTCCTTACAGCTTACTTACAAAAGTTGGGCAGGTTTCATTTCGAATTTTCTACACATAATGGTAATAACTGGAAGCTATTTTTCTCCATATACTGTAATGGAGTTGAGCTTGATGGCCGTGGGGGGCGGAGTTTCGTGTGACATCATCACGCCTCCCACGTAATCACGTGAACTGACTGTCAAGCAGTATGTAGAAAACAAGGAAGAGCTCCAAAAAGCTCTGAAGAAAACATGCATTATATAATTGAGAAGGCAGCGAAACAATAAGAAGCGATCGAGTGACAAATACAACCATATTCATGAGTGCAGCTACTTCGGAAACAAAGCACGGTGTAAACCTAAAGTTTAAATTAAGTTCATAGACAGGTTGCCGCTGGCGTTTGTCATGCCCACGGCTAATACGGGGTACAAGTTTAATGAGAGGATATAAACGAGAGTTTTGATCACTTTGTAACTAAGTTAACATTTATGGTGAAGGGCTGTGCTTATGCAAATTCCGAGAGACTGTCTTTGTGGGGGGGATTGACAGTTAAGGTGGGTGGGGGAGTCACGTCATCATCTCCCCTCCCATTCACCTCATTTCGCTCTGAGCTGAGCTCCGTAGCTAACGCAGTCTTGCTGAAGCAACTTTGTGACGCTGCCACCAAATACTCACAGAAAAGCCACAAAGTAATACACACGCTGTCTCTAGAGTTTCTCCACACTCTGAATCCTCCAGGCACTACTTCCAAAAGGTAACATTGACAATCGTGTTACGTTATTTTTAAAATGTTTCCTTTTCTTAGCACAAGCACAGCTGAGAAGTCTCGATGCATGTGCTCCATAACACGTTAAAAAATAACTCATCTAATCACACTTTGCATTCCAAACAAAGGGGAACTTCTGTCAATGCATGATTTCCTGGTACACCGATTACATTGATGCACACATCAGAGCTACAAAAATGTAACAGTCGGAAGAAAGCGCGTTGCTACGACTGATTGGAGGAAAATTTCATTTCAAAAGACTACCTGACGGAAGCCTTGATAAAAGCGTGGTTTTGTGCACATATATATATATGTATATATATGTGGATGTATATGTATATATACTGTATATATGTGTTGTGGTCCTCCAGACCGCGAGGGGGCGTCCGTCCTGGTTATGTTGGGGGCCTCGGGTACAGGGCTTAGAAGTCCAGCCCTGTAGGGACCCGTGGCCACCGCCAGGCGGCGCCCTGGTGCCGGAATATCCCGTGTGGTACCCGGCCTGGGCTGGAGCCCAGCCGGGATGCCCAGGAGGACTGGAGGAGGGCTTGTGCCTCCTCCAGACCACAAGGGCGCGATCGCCCTGGTTGTATTGGGGGCCACGGGTAGAGGGCTTGGAAGCCCAACCCTGTAGGGGTCCGTGGCCAGCGCCCTGGTGCCTGAGGAACCCTGGAGCCCAGCACTTCCGCCACACCAGGAAGTGCTGGGGGGTGGAAGAAGACAGGAGACACACGGACGGCTTCCGGGTGCACAGCCGGCACTTTCGCCACACAGGGGTGTGTCCAAAGGGGAGTGCTGGGAAGCAGCTGCAGCCCATCCGGGTTCCTACTTAAGGGGCCGCCTCCCTCCAGTCATCGGCAGAAGTCGGGTGGAAGAGGACGGAGCTGGAGGGAGGACTAGAGGCGGCCAGGAGAAAGGCAGAGAAACTGTGTGGCCTGGACATTGGGGGAATCAGTGCTGGAGGCACTGGGGTTTGTAGTGCACGTTAAAATTGTAAATAAGTCTTGTAAATAAACGGTGTGTGGTGGAACCATGTTGTCCGTCTGCCTGTGTCCGGGTCCCAGTCCACAGTGTGTATATGTATATATATGCTTATGTGTGTGTGTGTGTGTGTGTGTGTATATATATGTCTATATATATATATATGACAGCAACACTCATGACAATGACAATGTCAATCATGTTACGTTATTATTAAAATGTTTCATTTTCTTTTTCATTACTTCTTTAACACACTACTTCTCCACTGCGAAACGCGGGTATTTTGCTAGTAATTAATATAATTATAATTTGTATAAAAATCGATCTAAAAACAATCTCATTTCTATCAAATATGCCCCATTTTAAATAATCAAATAAGGGTCTGTATTTTCTGCTGAGCTAAGGACCCACATTGTAGAAGAAAGGGGTTTAACTTTATAAAAGTTAGAATTGTACTCAGACACATCCCGAGTGAACAGAGTATGCTTGAATAACCTTGTCTTAACCCATCCAATGCCTTAAACAACTTGGCCATTCTGGTGATAGAAAAAGGTACTTTAAAGCTTTAAAATACCATATACTATAGCTATACCAAGCATGAGGCGGTAATTTTCAGCTCATTCGAAAAACATGTTTTGTCCACATGAAGCTAAGGGGGAGGGGCGCTTGTGTCCAGAATGGCAACCCCCAATTCAACTGTGGGTCCAGCTCAAGCATTTTGTTGATACGCGTAATTGGTCAGCTGACACAAGAAACAGATCTTCATGATCTTCTTAGAACAATGATTTCTATTTCTTATGGATAGGACTAAATGAAATATAATTATTGTTAATACAGTCTATTCTACCGAGAGTCACGGCAATCAAAAGCACGGTATGGCATATTATTGATTATTATATGCGTCAAATGAGTATGATTTAAAAAATGTATTGCTGAATCCTTATATTTTATTCTTAATATTAATATTTCCAAGTTGATTCTCCGGTAACTCCCTTTTTAAAAAATGATATCTTGTCACACACGTGCAAGTAGGAGGCAGCTAAAGGGCCTGAGTAAGTGTAATGAAACATCTGACCAGGGGGTGGCGCAGTGCGCTGACTGTCTTTCTCAGTTCTCTACAGATCTTTCCCGGGAAATCCTGCAAGGTCACTTCCGAAGCCGGCCCCTTTGCTGACGTCACATTTCCGAAGTTGGCCTTTTTGCTGACGTCACTTCCGAAGCCGGCCACTTTGTTGATATCACTTCTGGTTCCGGCCATTTTGATGACATCAGTTCCTCTCCGGGCCTTTAAAGCCTCCATCTTGGGCTACTATAGCCAGTTCTAGTTTGGACTCTGTGAAATGCACTTCGTATTTCTGATACAACAAACCCTTTTGCAGCTGGGAAAACCAATATATAGGTGGCTGCCCCAAATCTTTATGATGTCTTTGGTGTATTATTATCACAATCTGTTTAAAATGATCATAGGTTACCATTAATTATTATGCTCAATACCATCTCTCTGTGTACGCGCGTGAGCGCGCTCGTGTGTGTGTGTACAAGTTGTAGCATTTTATTTCTATCTATCTACGTGTAACATGATTAATGTACAAATTCATATGACTGAAGTAAGCAGTAGTAGTTTTTTTTTTCTTTTACAGAAATGGGTAATCCAATCAATTAAGTTTTGTCTTGACGTTTAAAATTTCAAACAGGGCCTCTCCTCTGAGAATATTCAGGAGTGGTTTAAAAGCGCAGGCAGGTTGTGTATTAGCTCTGACGTAATAAGATGTCAGTATTCTGAACTACGTACCGAAGGGCCTGCCTTGTGAAATGCATACTCTTTTGAAACAGACTCTTGCTGTAGCCAGGTGTTCTGTGCACGGGACCACATGCTTTTAAAAGTCTGAGATAACAAAAAATTTTTGCTTTATAAACTCTCATTTGTTACAGCTGGGTAGATCCAGACTCCAGGCATGAACAGGATCCAGGAGCTTATATCGAAGCGAGTGCTTAATAGACATAAGGAAACTGTGCTTTCAATCATTTCGCTAAATGAAATGTAATTATTTTAATACAGATTAGTAGACTCAAAGTCCGGATGATTTTTAGACGTATGAAGTGTATTGTTGAATAATTGGGTAAATGAATATTATAATATGTTCTTGTATTTATGAGATGATATCTTAATACACAGGGACCCTCAGACCAGGCTGTCCGTTTTTATTTACATCTTTAGATTTTAAAAAGTTTGTATCTAGGCATGCATTTTTCTGTGGTACCTGTTTCTTTAGCCACTTTTTTCACAAAGGTATGGTATCTTTGCAAGATTGTCGTATAAAGTTTTACTTTTGCATTGGCGTTCAAGTCACTGCGTCCAAGTATGAATTTCATTTGTTTATCCAGTTCACTTTCTTAAACGTTTAAAAGGTCGCTGGAAGCAAGAGATTTCTGCCATAATTGAGCCGTTTGTTTACGAGGTACTAGGTACATCTTGTGTGTGTATTAATTTTTATACTCTCGTCCCTATTAAACTAGTAATGAACGGAATGACCGGGCTTAATAGGGCTCCGAGATACCCTCCTTTCTGATTTAAAAGGGTTTTTTCTTTTTGGTGGTAATTTTCTATCACTGAGTTTCTTAACCGCACAATGATGTTTCTTCAGCAGATATTTAAGTGCATGTGTTGCTGGGGTGTGTTTTAAGCTACCTCACCAGGCACAGAGTATTCAATATATTAAAACGGTACTAGTCAGGGTCTACTGAGGATCAGGATTCCACTCTCTATTTTTTAAATCTGGTATCTTCTTTTTCCATCTTGTGCATTGTTCAGTAAACATTATTTTTTGGTGGATCAGAACATTTTGCTTACACTCCACTCATTCTCTTTAGGTTTTTAACTGTTATACCTACCGCATTACACTTGAGTATAAGCCGACCTGAATATAAGCCGAGGTACCTAGTTTTACCTACAAATGGAGTGGGGTGAAATGATACGAGTAGAGCAGAAGAGATCTCAGCACATTATTCCAAATCAGAGGTTCCTCCAAAAAACAATGAAGATTACCAAAAACAAAACAAGATCTCATAATCCTATTATGCCAAGTAGGCAACATGGACTGATAAAATTTTGACAACTTCGTGTAAAAATACAAATGCCAAGTCTCTCCAAGGCAGGCCATCTGGGCCATAGAACAGCCTCAGTGCATACTGTCCCAAAAAAAGTCAAGGATGATTGTCTGTATGTATTTGATCAGTGCTACTGGTGGAACAGCACACCTGAGCTTGTGCCAAAACAAGGAGGCAATCAGGTTATTCAGAATTAATACCTTGCCTCTACAGGAAATGTCACTCAGAAGCCACTTCCAACGGTTCAGCCTAGCTTGGATCATATCTGTCCACCCTACCCTACCTCTATAGCGGTGCCATCTTTTCCTAAATGCACCCCCAGGTACTTAAAGACGTTTTTGTTCCATTGGAGGGTCTCAGAAAGAGCCGGAGGAGATGTGAGTCCCCAGTCATCCAAAGAAGGCATTAATCTTCAACCAATTGACTTTTGCTGATGTCAGGCTTTGAAAAACGTCTATGCAGTTAACTAACGTGTCCACCTCAGATGAAGAAGACACAAACACAATCACTTTGTCTGCGTAGGCATCCATCCATCCATCCATCCATCCATTCTCTTCCGCATATCTGATATCGGGTCGCAGGGCAGCAGCTTGAGCAGAGATACCCAGACTTCCCTCTCCCCGGGCCACTTCTTCTAGCTCTTCCGGGGGAATCCCGAGGCGTTCCCAGGCCAGCCGAGAGACATAATTCCTCCAGGGTGTCCTAGGTCTTCCCTGGGGCCTCCTCCCGGTTAGACGTGCCCGGAACACCTCACCACGGAGGCGTCCAGGAGGCATCCTAAACAGATGCCCGAGCCACCTCATCTGACTCCTCTCAATGTGGAGGAGCAACGACTCTACTCTGTGCCCCTCCCGGATGACTGAGCTTCCCACGCAATCTTTAAGGGAAAGCCCAGACACCCTGCGGAGGAAACTCATTTCAGCCACTTCGTGATCTCATTCTTTCGGTCACTACCCATAGCTCATGACTCATGAGGTGAGGGTAGGAACGTAGATTAACTGGTAAATTGAGAGCTTTGCCTTATGGCTCAGCTCCTTTTTCACCACGACAGACCGGTGCAGAGCCCGCATCACTGCGGATGCCACACCGATCCGCCTTTTGATCTCACGCTCCATTCTTCCCTCACTCGTGCACAAGACCCCGAGATACTTGAACTCCTCCACTTGGGACAGGATCTCACTCCCAACCCTGAGAGGGCACTCCACCCTTTTCCACTGAGAACCATGGTCTTGGATTTGGAGGTGCTGATTCCCATTCCAGCCGCTTCACACTCAGCTGCAAACTGATCCAGAGAGAGTTGAAGATCATAGCCTGATAAAGCAAACAGGACAACATCATCTGCCAAAAGCAGTGACCCAATCCTGAGTCCACCAAACCGGACGCCCTCAACGCTCTGGCTGCGCCTAGAAATTCTGTGCAACAACCTTAAAACATTTAGTGGGTCACACTGGGATGCTGAGGCTGGAAAGATGACACCTGAGCTGCTCTAGGAGGGGTTCAACTGATAAAGAGTACAGTATTCCTGAGAGGAGGCAGCCCTGGTGAATACCCCTGGTGACAGAGAAAGGGGCTGTCAGGACACTGTTAATTTTCAAGACACCAAATATATTTGTGTAGAGCATCTCAATATATTTGGAGAAGAAGGACCCAAACCAAAAAGCTCGTAATACTCTGAAAAGATATTTGTGCTTCAGTCTGTCAAAAGCTTTTTCTTGATCCAAAGAGATCAGTCCTGTCTTTAAACCAAGAAGCTTTGAAGTCGTAGTAGGTCTCACACCAGAAATATAATGTCAAAAAGGGAGCGGTTTGCCACACAGTAGGTCTGATCTTGCCTGATGATGCACCCCATTACCCTGTGCAGGCAAGTAGCCAGGACCCTGGAAAGAATATTGTAATCTGTACATAAAAGGCTAACAGGATGCTAGTTCTTAAGGCGTTTTTGGAAGCAGAGCTACCTTAGCCCTTCAACAGGATAATGGCAGTTCATTACTTAATATTCTGAAGTCCGCCAATAAATCAGCACCTAATAAATTCCAAAATGTTTTTAAAAAACCATCAGGCCATCTATTCCATGTGACTTTCCTGTATTTAGTCCACTGAGGGCCGTAGTCAAGTCCTCTAAGCTGAGGGTTGTATCCAGAAGCTCTTTTTCTGTATTGGGGATTTGTGGTAAGTGTTCTAGGAGGCACCTGGTCTCAACTTTTTATAAAAATCCCGAACTAGAGCCCTGATGGCCTCAGGCTTCTCGATGATGCGCCATCCTCATTTTTTAGAACGTGAATCACTTTGCTCTGTGATCTTTTTTTCTCAAGTCCAAAAAAATACTGAGAAGGAGAATCCATTTTAGCCAACTCCTGAATTCTTGCACGCACAAGAGCACCATGCACCCGTCTGTCAAATAAGTCCATGAGATCTTGTTTGCCTTTAAATTCTCAAAGACGCAGGGTTGAAAGAGCTGTCTAAAGATTAAGAGAGTCCTAAGATGTCCTCCTCCAACTCTGCCATTGCCTTTCTCATGTTCTGAGTTACATGTTGTGTGTACTGTTGACACAGCAATTTGATTTCAGTTTTGTAATTTCTTGTTAATTTCCACCTCTTCCAGAAAAATTCAAAAACTTCAAAGAAACGGACATCTTTCAGTAGACTATTATTAAAGTGGCACTATGACGAAAAGGAAGATGGAAATGGAAGGGAAACTTGGAGCAGTACAAGACTGTGATCAGAAAAGCCGGAAGGATGAATGGAGCAGTTCAATATGAGATTGCTGTGGTGATTCAAACACTACACCCTGTCTAATCTTGCCATGGAGATTGAACCCACTGAATTCTTCACCCATGTGTAGTGCCGAATTCCTAGGTGTAATGCCCTCCAGACATCGAAAAGTTCAGCCTTACTGAGGACTGACTTGAAGTGAGCTGATGGGGTGAGCTTCACTGAGCTGGGATGAGGCTCCAGGCCGTTTCTATCTAACATGGCGTTATCAGTGCAGTTAAAATGCCCCACCACAAAAACAAGATCTTCATCTTTGCACTGTAACAGCAAGTCACAGGGCAATGAGAAAAACTGCAAACGTCTTCTGCCTTCATTGGGTGCATAAACATTTATAAAGACCCATGTTGAGCCCCCTAAGCGAGCTTCCACTTTCAGCAGTCTGCCTTTAAACGCTACTAACCGAGTCAGGTGAGAAAACAGCAGAAAAGAAGATGGTGACCCCGGCACTAACACTCGACCAGTGACTCAGAAACTCCCCATCTTTTAAGCTTTCCATGAACACTGTATGCACGTTAGCCCTCAGTAATGGCTAGAACTGTCTGTAGAACTCAATGGGAAGGCCATCAATCCCTGGAGCCTTTCCTGCGTTTAGATTGGAGAATGAATCTGACATTTCCTCAGAGTCCAGTTTTAGCTTAAAATCATTTGGAATTCTAGGAAGTCCACTGAAAAAATCAGTCCTTGCCAAGTTATCAATAGAATCGTCCTTAAATAAGTTTGTATAAAAAGAAACAGAAAAGTCTCTGATGTCTTCAGTGGTGCACAGTTCTCTCCCCTGTGTCATGCAGCATCTGAATCAATTTGCTTTGGGCTTCTTTCTTCTCCAACCCAAAGAAAAACTTTGTAGGTGCATCTAAATGATTTATATTTTAAAAACATGACCTCACTAGGACCCCTTGTGCATGTAAAGCCAAAAGATCAGCAAGGGAATGTTTTTTAGATGTTACAGCAGAAAAAATCTCCTCATCAAATCCCTTTCGTAAAGCATCCTGCAGTTTTAAAGTGTCTTCTTCCAAGGCTTTCATGTTCAGCAGGCACTTTTGAGTGACTTCCTGTGTGTATTGTTGGCAAAAAGCCTTTATCTGAACTTTAGAAATGTCCCACCACTGCTTGGGTGAATCAAATTTAGATTTGGTAACAGTCCACTGCTTCCAAAAAAATTCAAAACATTTGACAAAATTAGCATCTTCTAGTAATGATACGTTGAAGTACTAGAAAGTTTAAAAAATAGTTTCTTTTTGGGGATGACAACTTTCAACCCCACTAAAGAATAGTCAGAAAAACCAACAGGAGAGAGAGAGGCAGAAATGACAGTGTTAAGATTGTGACTGGGACAGTAAAACCAATCTAATCAAGCCATAGAAATATTTCCACCCCATCCCTTCACCCATGTGTACTGTCTGTCTAATGGGAACTTATGACTTAGGGCAAGCACTAAATTCCATCTGGCTGCTGAGAATATTAATAAACTTAAGATACTACGGATGCATACTGTTTTTCAACATTATGTGGCTATTTAGTTCTACTTACCAGTATTGTTTTTTTTTTAAATAGAATGCACAAATTGAGAGATATACCAATATCTACGACCTGCCTCATGTCCACTTTTATTCCTTTTTCTGTGTAGGCTGGCTGATGTGCTGGCTAAGATCAAATGGGTTCCACAAGTTAAAAAGTTCTCTGAATTTTCTAAATTACTGAATAATGCTATAATATTTAGTAAAGGGACATTTTTTTAAAGAAGCTCTATATTTCCCACTGTTTTTCTTTTTTTTCTGAACGTATTTACTACTTACTAGTTTTATTTAAAAATAGAATTGATCTGCTTTCTGACTTGTCACTGATAGTAGCCAAAAGAAATCAGATACATTGACTCTGAATGAATTTTAAATTTACAAACGAACTGCAATGAATGCAAAACAAAAGCACCAACTTGCCTTGACTGCAGTTCAAATGGGAGGCGAATTTGAATAGAGTCATGAAGAGGTCCCAAAGGCTCTGTTATGTCTGCAACACCTGAAACAGTAAGAGACACAGAAAATACAAGTGGGGTGTACTTCCATAATCAGCTACTTGCACTGTGATCGCGAGCAACTAAACAGCTCATTTACACTTTAAAGCAGTAGCTGTATTTTTACAGACAGACAATGCCAGTGTAAGAGTAAAAGCAAGGCGAAAATGTTTTGTTTGGTCTCCCATCTATTGTAATGCAAAAAGTTTGATGTCTGTCAAATAAGATGGGCGAACTTTCTGCCATGGAGCATACTATCTACAAGTACAATGGCATATTGTGCTGAATGGAAACCTGGTTTAAACCTGATATACCTGACAAATTTCAATTTATTCGAGCAGACAGAGACCCAGTGCGCTGTGGAAAAAAGACATTTATGTGAATGAGGAATAGTGTAAAAGGCAGCATGTAAAAGCTAAAGCTACAGTTTGTAACTCTGATATTGAAATTACATCTGTCAGAATTTGTCTATATTATATGCCTAGGGACATTAATGACATCATCCTTATTAAACTTTATACAGTAATCCCTCCTCGATCGCAGGGTTGTGTTCCAGACCCCCCCGCGATAGGTGAAAATCCGCGAAGTAGAAACCATATGTTTGTTTGGTTATTTTTATATATTTTAAGCCCTTATAAACATAATTAGAGCCCTCTAGACATGAAATAACACCCTTTAGTCAAAAGTTTAAACTGTGCTCCATGACAAGACTGAGATGGCAGTTCTTTCTCACAATTAAAAGAATGCAAACATATCTTCTCTTCAAAGGAGCGCCTTCAGGAGCAGAGAATGTCAGAGAGAGCGCTCGCTAAGAAAAGCAAACAATCAAAAAATCAATACGTGCTTTTAAGTATGCAGAAGCACCGTGATAAAGCGGCATTTTGTAGAGGAGCGTCCGTATCTTCTAGGCAAACAGCCTCTGTGCAAACAGCCCCTCTGCTCACACCCCCTCCGTCAGGCAGAGAGAGTGAGAGAGAGATAGAGAGAAGCAAACAATCAAGCACCGCGCGGGAAGCATATCTTATATCATTGAGGAGTTTTAGTTAATATGTAATACATGCTTTGATTGGGTAGCTTCTAAGCCATCCGCCAATAGCGTCCCTTGTATGAAATCAACTGGGCAAACAAACTGAGGAAGCATGTACCATAAATTAAAAGACCTATTGTCCACAGAAAGTCGCGAACCAGCGACAAGTGATATTTAGATGTGCTTACATTTAAAATCCGCAATAGAGTGAAGCCACGAAAGTCAAAGAGCGATATAGCGAGGGATTACTGTATTCCTCCTTCCACAAATGGGGAACTAACAATAGAAATAATTCATTCTGTCACTAACACTTTAATGATAACTCACTCTGACCCTCCCACAGCTTTTTCTATGTGTAGCTTCCTCAATTCTCTCCTTACTTAGTCTTCAGTTATGTACAGTCCACACTAATAGTCAGAGGTGGTCTTGTCACTGGCCATTCCACTTAGCATGGTAGGGGTTATTGATGTTGTAGGGATGGTGCAGAGAGGACTGGTTATTTGAACAATGTGGCAGTGGGAGGGAAAATCTATTAAAAATTGTTTCAGGTCATTACCTTTGTTCAAATCCACTTCTATCACCTTAGTCCTGGATTGCTCGAGTTCTGCAATCATACCCAGTCCATTCCAGACATCATTCATGTTATTATGAGTGAGTTTGTTTGCTGTTTGGCTTTGTAAGCATCCTTTCTTCACTCAGCTTTTTCTTTAGCACATGCTGTACATTCTTCAGAGCCTCTTTTTCCCCATATTTGAATGCTGTCATTTTCTCTTTTTGGAGACCTTTCAGCTCCTTAGTAATTCAGAACTTGTTATTTGGAATGCAATGCACTGTCTTTGTGGGTGCCATTTACCTATGTTATGTATTTACTTATTTAAATAGTTTCTGTAAAAAGCTAAATTTCCCCTAGCTGACAAATACATTTCTATCTATAGTAGGGATATTTTGCACCCTTCTCTCTTTTGCCTCATAAAACTGACTAAATGTGTTATTCAGAGAAGGATTTGTGTTGTTTGCATTAATGCTGATCTGCTCTTTGACTTAATGAGCATTTTTTCCAGAATACTTCTTTATTTTTTTTATTTGCCATTTTGTAGCACCAAGGTTACAAATGGTCCCTACCTGTTGTCTTGGTCACAAAACAAAAAAAAATGTTAAAAATTACTATTATCTGGGGGACAATATGCAATTATTAATGGATACATAATTATCTAAGAAGTCAACAAACTTTAAAATTGCCAATCGCGTTGCTCCAAAAAATACCCTGTAAGGTTTTAGCCTTCTGATCAGCCTGTCACCCAAAGTGCACTTTTTTGGGGCACCTAAATAACATTAAAAATCTCATGATCCATGTTACTAATTGCTTTGATTTTTTCACAGTTTGTGCAGAACATCTGTATGCTTCAGTCTTCCAAATGGTATTGAATTTCACTTTATGTATTTTAAGTTAATAACATTTTTGTTTTCTAATGAGGTTACAAATTTTACAATTGATCCCCACTTGAGCATTTAGAAAACTGCTTTATAACAAATTGTATCAGTTTAATAACAGACATTATTATCTGTGGATTTTTGTATTATTTAAGAAAAAAATTTGGGGTCAAATGTAACTTGCAAACGCTTTCTTAACCATCACTTCCAGTAAGGTTCTGCAGAGCGTAGTGCTTTGGAAGACAGCTTCAGGGCTGTTATTTGCTATTGGAGTTCCCCTAGGTGGACGTCTATTGGGAAACATTATTTAATTAAGTTTTCTTCATTGTAAAACTTTATAATTATCCATATTATAAACATGTAGTTATCAATGTATGTATATTTGTGTTTAATTTTACAAAGATATATGTATTTGTATTATGTCAACTGCTTTGTAACACGATTTGTAATCGTTATGAAAGGCGCTATATAAAACTTTTATTAACTGTGGATTTCCAGTACAGTAATTATTGGGTAAAAGCATACATATTATAATTTCGAGTGTGAGTAATGTAAAGATCTTTTTATTAATTCTTTCTTTATCAAAATGTTTTTATAATCTTTCTATTACTTTTAAGAATAATGTGATGTATTTATTTATTTGTCAGTAACCTACTGATACTCTCAAACAACACATCATTTATTCTCAATCCCACTTAATCCAATTCAGAGTCAGACAGCCAAATCCGGGACAAGGTGGCACTCTTAACATATGAGCCACTCATTCACATACTGGGGCCAGTTAGGAATCATTAATTGACCTAACCTTTTTTAACAAGAGGAAAAATCCTAAATGCATAGAGAACGTGCAAAGTTTGATGTCAGGATAAATTGGCCCCCACATTTCTCCCCCGGTAATTTTCACTCCCCACACACACATTTCACCACACTATATTTTGCCCCGGTATTTATGTACAAATGTATAATTGCAATTACAAATTAAATAAACCTTATCCAACATTTAAAATAAAAAAAAGTTCACTCAAGTAGTGTTCTTATACAACTCACAGGTCAATGTGAAAATAGTTT
Organism: Polypterus senegalus; assembly: GCF_016835505.1. Classification (NCBI taxonomy): domain Eukaryota; kingdom Metazoa; phylum Chordata; class Cladistia; order Polypteriformes; family Polypteridae; genus Polypterus; species Polypterus senegalus. The sequence goes on from NC_053165.1 coordinate 36,119,865, forward strand.
CCGTGATTGCCTCCATGATAGGTGAGTATTGTACTTAAAATTTAATCCACGTTATGTTATATGGTATTGTATGATTGTACTGGATTTTGCATTGGTTTTTTTTGTGCCAGCCATTTCAAGATGTGCGTTTATGGTTTTCACTACCTGATTATCGGCGGTGCATGGTCATGTTGACGAACCAGCAGTATCAAAACTGTTGCATCACCGCTCACCGCATCGTGTATTACTTTCACACCGAAAGCATTATTTTAGCATCATGACTAAACCTAAAATCAACTTTATAAAATTTCAGAATTTCGTCAATTAGAGGTAAAAGAAAATTAATAGATGATGATAACCACACTTACGTGTTTTCAAAGAAAACAGCTGATAAACAACATGGAATCTGGGTCTATTATTAATATTATATCATTAACATATATATATTTATACTAATAAAAGGCAAAGCCCTCGCTCACTCACTCACTCATCACTAATTCTCCAACTTCCCGTGGAGGTAGAAGGCTGAACTTTGGCAGGCTCATTCCTTACAGCTTACTTACAAAAGTTGGGCAGGTTTCATTTCGAAATTCTACGCGTAATGGTCGTAACTGGAACCTATTTTTCTCCATATATTGTAATGGACTTCAGCTTGATGGCCGTGGGGGGCAGAGTTGCATGTTACATCATCACATCTCCCACGTAATCACGTGAACTGACTGTGAACACAGTACGTAGAAAACAAGGAAGAGCTCCAAAGAGCACTGAAGAAAAACGCTCTAAAGAGCGCTGAAGAAAAACCGCATACAAGCTTATTCATAAGTGCTGCTACTGTGGAAACAAAGCACGGTGCAAATCGTAAGTTTAAATTAAGTTTATAGACATGCTCACGCTAACGTTTGTCATGCCATCGACGAATACTTTATTCGCGAGGTACAAGTTTAATGAGAAGATACGAGGTATAAACGAGACTTTGGATCACTTTGTAATGGAGTTAAAATTGCTGTAGCGAGAAACTTTTAAGTGCCGGGTCTTAGCCAACATTAAATAAATTCGTCAATATCGCAACATCACACAAGAGAGCAGCTTACGTGAACTGACTGAATGCAGTACGAGTGATCACTTCCATGCATCAAACCTGTACAAAAAACGCATTACACAATTGACAAGGTAGGAAAAGAATATGCTCGAGCTGAGCTCCACAGCTAACGCGGTCTTGCGGAAGCAACTTCGTCACGCTGCCACCAAATACTCACAGAAAAATCCACAAGTTAATACATACGCTGTCTCTAGAGCTTCTCCACACTCAATGTATTCCTCGCATCCACATTATACCCTTTGATCTCCCATTTCAATTCAAATGCCTCCAATTTCCAGTAAGTCTCTGCTTCGCGATGACAAGTAATAAGTCTCAGGGACAGACCCTACAAGAGGTTGCCATTGATTTAAAGCAAGATTGCTTTTCTCCTGGACAACTATACGTTGCATTCTCAAGAGTGAGCTCGCGCAGCTTCGTCATATTACTTGAAATAAAGACAGATCAGAACAAAGCGGTTCCATTTCAGTTTGGCAAGGTCATAGTCAACTTGCATTTCAGACCCTCTAAGAGGTCTATACACAACTAATACAGAAATGAGATCTTACCAGGACCCTAGCCCTTACATGCATTATTATGTATCCCAAACGGGAAACAGCCTCCCCGGGTTCTCTGGGGCCCCCGTGATGTATGGTTCTGGGATCAGCGGAATATTTTGCGGTCTGTTTAGAAGAGCTTTCCCTCTCTTGAAAATAGAATTCGAAATTGTCAATCCACACATTAAATCAACTACTAAGAATATTGTCAAAGACATGGTGGCTGGAGCCGTGTCCAGAGCTATGACTCGAGGAAGCGAAGAAAATCAAGGGGGATTGGACCTGATGGTGATGAGGAAAACTAAGCGTAAGAGACCTCCCAGGTCACACGCAGGCCCAAACATCAAAAAGATGTGCCTTTCAGCTTTTACATCATTTTCTTCTCTCCAGCACAAGTATAAGATCTGCTCCTGCAGAAAAAAAAATCAAAAAAATTTTTTAACTCAAGATGTCTTTCATTCATCGAATGTCTCAAGAGTGTGTGAAATCCGAACTGGACTTGTTTACGGTACCCTATACTCAGACTAGCGTAGAAAAAAGCATCTACGTCGTGGTACCTCCTCTCTCAGCTCTATCTGAAGTCGCGCCACTAGAGTTTCTAATTATTGGGAATGAGAAAGACTACTTGGACCTGAATAACACGCTTCTACATGTCAGATGCAAAATCATCAAGCCCGATGGAACTAATCCGGCCCCCGTGGCCAAGGTAGCCTTTGTTAATTATCTGATAGCCGGCTTATTTTCACATGTGGATGTAATCCTGGGAGATCTCTTAATATCACAGAGTTCCAGCCTTTACCATTTTCGAGGGATTGTTAAATTACAGCAATGAAACTCTCAAGTACTAATTTGCGGCGGGTCTTTTTTACAAAGACACGACCAATGAACATGAAAAAACATGGATTGGCCGAATGAGGGATTCAAAAAAAAGAAATGGTTATACAGCCCAGAGTAAAACAGTAGAACTCCTCGGACATATTCATGATGACCTATTTTTTCAAATAAAATTAATTCTAAACGGGGTGGACATCAGAATTAAAATGGTGCGGAGCAAAGATGAATTCTGTCTGATGCCCAGAGATGCCGAGCATTACAAAGTAAACATTTTGTCCACCGCTGTTTTTGTCAAGAAAGTTAAAGTTTCAGCAGCTGTGAAATTAAGGCACACCCACACTCTCAAAGCCACCAATGCCAAGTACCCAGTGGAAAGAGTGAATATGAAAGTTCTCATTATGCCTGCCGGGATACGAGTGAGCAATTAGGAGAACCTGTTCTTGGGACAGCTGCCCAAGTACACGAACATAGGCATGGTGGATAATGATGCCTTTTCGGGGGATACGCCAGAAACCCCTTCAATTTCAAGCATAACAATGTGGAGTTCCTGGCCTTGTATTTGGATGATAAGCAGATTCCTGCCAAGCCATTTCAGCCCAATTTTTCCAATGACAACACAGTTCGAGAATATTACAATCACGTGTTGGCCTCCGGAAAGCATTTGAAAGACCTGCCTCTAGCCATCAGCCGTACTGACTTCTCCCACAGATACACTCTGTTTGCCTTTGATCTGATGCCTGATCAAGAATGTGGAGACCATTTCTCATTGGTGAAAACCGGGAACATGAGATTTAAGATCTGCTTTCGGCAGCCCCTACCCCATACTGTGAATCTAATAGTGTACGTCGTCTTTGACAACATTATTGAAATAAACCAGAGAAGGAACATACTTTATGATTACTAACAAGCATGAACACCCTGCAGATCAACAAACTCATGTTCTATAATCCATACACAGAAAATCTGTTTTCTGGAGTGTTGCCGTGCGATGAACTTCCTGAAAAAATACTCACAGTCAAAATCAACCTGGAGAGCACTGGTTGGCAATACATCTCAGAGAAGACAGAACTGGAGAATTTTTCGATTCCTATGGAGACCCACCAGACTTTATGTATTTTCCTGAGGAAATATACAGCTTTTTAAACAGAAACTGTAAAGAAATTATTCACCATACCTGACAGCTTCAAAGTTGGTTTTCCACCGTCTGCGGCCAAAACTGTATTTTTTTCCTGCATCACATAGGGAAAGGATGCTCTTATAAAGATATCATGAACCTGTAATTTAATGAAGTAACCAAGAATGATTATATGGTCCAAAAATTTGTCAGCACCTTGTCTAAGAACACTTCTGGAGGCTTTCGGGACCACCCCTGTTTGCAAAGTTCTATGACCTGTAATTATCTTAATAAAGAATAGGAAGGCTGTGTAATCAAATGTAATATTTTATTAAGCAAAAATACAATTACATTTCAATAAAGAGTCCATTCATTCTTTTTGTGAGATCTTTTTTTCTTGCCAACAGGTATATCGGAAGCAGAAGCAGTGGCAGAGGCAGCGGCCCTGTCTGGGGCAGAAGGTTTTAAGCTCTCCAGAAGTTCTCTCGTGTCGGCATTTGGCACGGCGGATGCCGGAATGTTCAAACTGGCCATGGCCTTGACAAATTCGTTCCACCCCCTTGGTCTCCAATATTGTGATGGGCAGTCAAGTTCCGTAGGTTGTATTAGTGTTATGTGACATTTTCTGACAAATAATTTTAGTATATTTCTTTGATTTATCCGACACACTTTTCAAAATCTCGTTGTACACCTGTTCTTCTGGGTTACTAGGAGCCTCTTTGATCTCACCAGGTGGTTCCTCCTTGCTCTCTGCAGGCAGCAATAGCGTCAGAAACCCAATTTCTTTATCTGCTTTTTTCACAAAGGTAAGGTATCTTTGCAAGATGGTCATATAAAGTTTTACTTTGCATCGGCGCTCAAGTCACTACGTTCGAGTATGAATTTCATTTTTTTATCCAGTTCACTTTCTGTAGCACTTAAAAGGTCGCTGGATGCCGGGGCTTTCTGTTGCAATTGAGCCATTTGATGTTGAGGTACTAGGTACATCTTGCGCGTGTATTCCATATTTATACTCTCGAACCTATTAAACTAGATTAAGCGCATAGGTGCTTAATAGGGCTCCAAGAAACCCACCTTTCTGATTTAAAAGGGCTTTTTTCTTTTTAACGTTAAGTTTTTTATCGCTGAGTTTTTTTATTGGCATGATGTTTCTTCAGCAGCTTGAACTGTCTGGATGTCAGTGCTATATGGCCTTTTAAAGTATTAAGAGCTATTTCGGCCAAAGCGTAAATTAAATCGTCTGGAGCCTTGCTCAGCACCGCTTTTCTTCGGTGACAGGAGACCCTATGCAGGGTCTTGAGCAGAGGGAGATTCCTTTTTATTCTGCACAACATGCTGGCTCTTTCTCAAATACTTGGAAAATCGTACATCTTCACTGCAGGCCATTCGGTAGGAAACAATCATCAGGCGTATGGGCTTACAGATCCACCAACAGATAACTGTAAGGGGCCCTCATAGAGTCCTCAAAGGCCTCCAAGAAAAATGTAACCCCCCCAGGTTACATTTGACGTGCTAAATTAGTGATTTGCAGCTTATCTCGAGGGTTTTTAAAGAGGGTGATGTAATTGGCATTGAAATTTATTGTTCTACTTTTCGTCAGATTCTTTTTGTTTCTATGAATCTTGGCGCCATGAACCATTATTTGTTTCCCGTGATCGTGGTTTACAAAACTATGCACTGATTGAGAATAATGTCCTTAACCTTCATGCAAACCTTGCCTTTGAACATTTTGTATGTGTATGTTTTCACACCCCCAGAAGCAAATTCTTCTTTGAAGTCATCAGGATCTAGTTCGCTGGTGAGTTCACCTAAATAGTCACCGGACGGCGTCGTGTACTGTCCGGGCAATGCTGTGAAGATAACAGAATCTGCATCATGATATAAAATCCTCAGCCTTAAACGATCCAACAAAACGTACAATTCTAGGTGGGCATAGGCCATTGTGAAAACAGCTATCACCAAATTGAATGGGCCTGGTATAGTGTATTTGTCATCGGCATACCTCCACTGCACTTGAATGATTTTGTCGCTGACAAAGTCAAAATAGGAGACTCGATACTCCTCCGAGAACAGATAATCAAAGAATTCTTGGGTATGTTTAACAAACATAGTGGTAAGTTGGTTAGGCTTCTGACTGAATTTTCCCCGAAGAGAATTCAGAAATAACTTGGAAATTTGACCTCTTAGCAGGGTTTGAGGCTATGTTTTCGCGCTCCAATAATATGCCTTTGTTTACAAAATAGTCATCAACATAGCGCTTGCAGGATGCCTCGTCCTGGGCCCACGATGGCCAACCAGAGGACTCCTGTTTGCCTTTCAGATGAATTTTGATGTAATCAGAAAATAAATATGCAGTGCTCTGTTCGTATTGCCATATCTCACGAATTTTTAAAACTCTGTACCCTTTATCTAAGCCCTTTAGTATTTAAACACTGCACTGCATTGTGACGGCAAAGGTCGGTTGATGTCTGGGTTTCTGCACACATACAGCACAGAGTGAACATCAATTTACTGCAAATTCCTAAGAGGAGGACCAGAAAATACAATTTCCGAGGGGCTAGCATGGTGATTTTAATGAGCTCAAAGTAATGTTTAAGATCACCAAAGTCCACAAAAACAAAGGTAGGATGGCCGATCAGGTAGGTCTTTATTTTGTTAACGTAAGGATACAGACTTGTAAAATCTTAATAATTAATTTGCTCATCGCCTTGAATATTATGATATAATTTGATAGTGTTGGTATTCCCTCCATACAGGGCATCATGGGGGTTGATAGGTTCAGGAAACTCAAATCGCTTTAAGAAATCCTGAAGCTCCGAGTCCTCTTTTTTCATGCATTCCCAATGGTGTTCCCAAATCACTCTAACCGCCAGATTAAATTTTTCACGCAATTTCTTTGGTTTGTCATCAAACGTTTGAAACAATTCGGCATAAGACGTACCTGTGAGAGGATGTTTGGCTTGCGCATCGTAGCACTTTGGACAACTGTGATAAAAACAACCAGCAAACTGTCAGTACACCCTGAACTTTGGCGTAACCATCTACATAAAATGACCCCATCTTTACTTCATCATGATTCAGGGCATGCTGAATGTTTATTTTTTCCTTCTCGGAAAGAAACATCAGCCATTGAATAGAAGCATTAGAATAAGCTTTGTGAATGCTTTTGTAATTATCACTCGGAATTATTCCAATTGATTTATTAGGCATGCAATTTTATTGGTACATGGACAAGGAGAGAGAAGCTAGGGTCATACACTGAAAAGGGTCAATATTATCAATTCTGAGCACTTCCTCTCTAAATTTCATGCAAGATGTTCTCAAAATAACAACATTGTTTCTGCAATAGTAAGCCATTTCTTGTCTAAAGTTGAAGGTTTCACTTTTAATCGATTCGTACCAAGACAAAAATTCCTCTCTTTACTTGCTCATCATGTGTTGAATGCCGTAATATTTAGGATCTGGGTATGGACCGATGTAATTTTGATTTTCAGTTGTGTTAAAGAAATGGGGAAAGTACCCTTTTTGAGACTGGAATTCCATGGCTTTGGGCATACTGCTCAGTTTCATAGGTAAGAAGTTCAACGAGTCAATAAATCTCAAGTCATAATCTTCTTCTATAAAACACATTAGTTTACATGCCTGAGTTGTAACAAATGTAGTTTGCCTGCTCTCAAAGAGATATTTCATTAGGAAATATCCATCATATCCCTTAGAATTGTGAGCTATGAACATGTAATCTTGGTATTTCGGACGTCAATATCTGTGGAAGAACTTGTCCTCACCGGCCCGACACCACGATTTAACATTCCAATGCATGCAGTGGATGTAATTTGAGATGTGGGTTTCGTCATCTTGATGGCACTCAAAATCGTTGAACACGTACTTTTCGTGGGCCGGTCTTTGCAGTAAGCTTTGAGTAAAACACGAATGATTTTTATCTGTTTCATTACAAATCTACAAACGTGACAGTGTCTGGGGCGACACTTGTGAGGTTTTGACTCGGCTTTCACACTGTATCTCTTGTAACAGAGAGCACAGACTTTAAGGACGTTGCATTTGTTTTCAGACTGATGCGTCTTATCATTAAATTTAAGCGTCTTGTGGAGTTCGAAGTAAAACCTTGATCGGGAAAAACGATTGCAATTGGTGCATCGAAAAGCCTCACTGTCAATCCATCGGCAGTCTGTGATAAACAGATGTCACAGTGCTGTTCGAAGCGATGTCGTGATGGGATGGAATATCCCGTGTAGTAGAAATCGCAGATATAGGAAAATCCCAGAAATCCTTTTAGATTCAAAATACCATAATGATACTCATTGTGCAAAAATAGGAACACCGTCTTTGGTTTTCTGGTACTGGACGCTTCAAATTTTAATAGAGCGCTAGTGTTCGGTGTCCGGTACCAGACGATAATTTTATTACCCATTAACCTCTCAAATTTTTCAACATCTGAAAATGTTACTTTCTGATCCAGTGATAATTCGACCCTGACGTGAAGTTGACAGGCCTCTTGTTCACACAATTTCTGGTTGCTTCTGAACCTATTGTTTAATACAGCCAGCAAACCCCTGGCAAAGCAGCACTGATTATCTGGGTTGAAGGAGATCCATAGGTACTTTCATTTCTTTTGCACGATTATATCATTGAAAAGGGTACATGCTTTACGCCTAGATCCCCCAGATGGGACCCTCACAACCTAAACAATTAGCATCAGACTGGAATCGGCTAAAATAGTAGCGTGACTCTGGAGAAGTAATTCAATTTGGTTAAGAAAGTCCTCAACAGAAAGTGTACCAGCGAGTTTAGGGAAAAAACACCGGGATTGAGAGATTCGGGCTGTAGTTCTAGCTGGACAATATCTTTAGGATTCAAAGTGCTTGCAAAACTGTCTAATATTTGCTGAAGGGTCTCATGTACAGTAAATGATTAAAAACTTCGCCGACGGACGTTCAGTTATAGACAAATTATTTAATCTAAGCTTACTGACAGCTCTGGAGACGAAGGATTCTCCGTATGTGAGGTAGATGGCTGTGGAGAGTTGGCTTCGACACTCAAGTTTACCCTGGATGGATTAGTCACTCCTGCTCCTGTCTGAGGATGTAGGGCTGAATTATCCAATGCTGTTAAGTCATCAACAGGCTAGTGCTGAAGATGGGCCTTACTTGTACCTGAGGTAGAAGGTTGTATTACAAGGCCGTTTAGCGTAGTCGAGTCGTTGACAGGTAAGTGCTGAAGTGGGGCTCTAATTGTACTTGATGGACCTGAGGTTGTGGGGATTTTACATTTGTGTTTAGGGCATTAGGCTGTTGTGAAGGATGTGGATCTAAAGACGTTCTGTCCTCAGAAGAGGTATTCGTCAAAAGCTCCAGCAGAGTGTTAACTACGGCTATTTCATCAGAATTTAGAACCTGGAGCAAATTATTAATGAGGTCAAAATTGTCGATTGGATGTGTAACTGGGGATGATGCTTGAAAATTTTGAGGAGAATTTTAGGGGGCTATAGAGAATATTCAAGGTTATCAGACATCTCTTTTAATAGTCTCAGGTTTTCACTGGATGGTCTTTTCCTACCTTAGGTCCTCCAGGATGTTCATGTCCACTGTCGGTATCGTTGCCGTTGGAGCTGCTGCCACTATACCTGTTTTCAGACATGACCTAAATTTAATTAAAGGTTACAGTTATGAACACAGAATATAATAACTTGCAGTCAATGTTATTTTAATGAAAAAAGTAATATAAAACCTATCCTTTAATTTTGGCTCAGAGCCCTGTAATAAGCATACAGTTGTATCAAATATGCACTCATTTCAGGTATGGAATTGTACACAGGAGACTCTATTTCTGAAAATTGATCCAGAACCCAGCAAAGAATGTCAGCCAGCTGCTCCAGTCTTTCTCTGCTTCTCCGCTCATTGTAATACCAAGGGGAATATCGGGGTGAATAACAATTTCAACGCTGAGACCCGTAGTCAGAGTGAGGCGTTTTCGGCAAAGGGGTCTGCTGGAGGGCTGAACGCCAGTTATAATTAGAGGGCGTCAGTGATAGCGGAGGTTCGAACAAAATCTTAACTCAGAGGGTACAAGAGAATGCTGAAAGCTGCTGTCAGAGGGTGGCAGTGTTTGGGATCTGCCAGTTTTGGTAGATTGATAGATTTTCTGAGCCGTCCAACACTTGCATTAAAACACCCGGTGGATCGGGACCTGGAAATTAAGTTTGATCTTCTCAGTTAAAGACATCTTTTCAGAAAATCTGGAGCTATGTATGCAACCTATGTTTCTTCGATAAACTGAAACCTAAACTGACACTTTCTGCGATTGGACAGATCAGGGGAAGCTCTTTGAGAAGCTGATTCATGTTGTAAAGGGTTATTGTCTAGAAAACAAAATGCAGGCTTTTATTAAAACAACATTTCCCCAGCCGGGGCACCCTGCAACTTCAGGGGAAACCCTTGAGAAGCTGCTTCAGCTTGTAAAGGGTTCAAATAAAATGGTTTGCAACATCTATTTATATAATAGAAAGATTTTCATTTTTAATTCAAGCTTTATTAATGTATCACAACAAATTTTCCATTATACATCCTTCCTTTTACCCACACACGCACACACACACACAATTCATGTGCTTAATTAATCTCTACACATTTAAAGCCTTGTCATCCCCTTTCATGACCGGTTCAGACAGATAGAAGCATGTAAATATAAAAATTCTACTTTTATGATAGCTAGACAGACTCTCGCACATTATAGGTTATTTGTAATCAAAGCACTCTATAAGAAAATGCACACACAATTCCTACACCAAGATGGATAAAAACGTTTTAAAAACAGACAGCCTGATCTCAGATCCCTTGTGTATTAAGATATAATCTCATAAATATAGGAACATATAATAATTTATTCAACAATACAATACAATACAGTTTATTTTTGTATAGCCCAAAATCACACAGGAATTGCCGCAATGGGCAATACACTTGATACGTCTAAAAATCATCCGGACTTTAGGGCTACTAGTCTGTATTAAAATAATTACATTTCATTTAACGAAATGAATGAAAACACCATTGCTGTGTTTCTATTAAGCAAACCATTTCACAAGCGTGCCCTTCTGTAAGTAATTCAGAATACTGACATCTTGCTATGTCTTAATTGAATGGAATGCCCATTTTGGTAACAGAAAAAATGAATATTGCTTACTTCAGTCATATAAACATTGTATTTGTACATTAAGCATTGTGCACTTAGATATGAAAGCACAGATAGATAGATAGATAGATAGATAGATAGATAGATAGATAGATAGATAGATAGATAGATAGATAGAAGTAAATAAAAAATGCTGCAACTTATATTATACACATACAATTGCGCCTACACACGAGTGCGAATACGCACACAAATGTTCCTACATGTACACACGAGCACGCCTACACAAGCACACGCCCACGCGCATGCACACACATGCACGCACGCAGTTCATGTGCTTAATTAAACTCTGCATGTTGTAAACAAATATCATTTTTAAAAAGATTCTTACCTAATTCCTCGTAATGAATCGGAGACTCGACTTGAAAATATTGGATAAAATTTAAGGATCCAGCCATACATTTTTAAAACAACCTTTATTAATGTATCACAACAAATTTTCCATTATACATTCATATTTATACCCAAATATTCACAAACACACACACACACGCACAAATGCAGTTCATACTCTTAATTAAACCTTGCACATTTTTAACCATGTCACACCTTTTCATTCCCGGTTCAAATCGAAAAGAAGTAAATATAAAATGCTACAACTTTTATTATACACATACACAAGCGTGCCTACACACGCGCACGCACACATTTCATGCGCATGTTGTAAACAAATATAATATTTAAAAAGGGTCTTACCATTTTCAGAGTCAAATTTAAGGATTCAGCCATACGTTTTTTAAAGCATTCTAATTTGACACGTATAATAATCATTAATATGACTTACTGTGATCCTGGCTGTCGGGGCACTCTGGAGAATAGTCTGTATTAACAATAATGATATTTCATTTAGTCCTATCCATAAATAATAGAAATCATTGTTCTAAAAAGAGAATGAAGATGCACTGTTTTGCCTTTCGATGAATTTCGGATTCATCTTCCCGGTCTTAGCAGTAAGCAAGGTAATGGACAGAGTCCAACCGAAGTTTCATTTATATAGACAAAAAAGGACAGGACTTTTTTGAAATGTGGATAGTGATTTCTTTTAGCAAATGTGTGCCCTTTGATCCCCATATTTAAAAGGACAACAGTGCAATGTCCGATGTCCAGCCAAAGGTTTAGATCTAAACTTCTGTTAGCTGTTTATTCAAACATGACCTGATCACACTGGGTGTGTCTGAGTACAATTCTCACTTTTAGAAAGTTAAGCGCCTTGCTTCCGCAATGAGGATCCTTAGCTCAGCTGAAATTACATGTACTTGATTATTTAAAATGGGAGTCTTTGATAGAAAAGGGCATATATTTAACTATTTATCTTGTGCTTTACACGTGATACATAACCTCTGTTATCTCATGGAGTAACCACATAGAGCTCGCGCTCACGAGCAGGCACCCAGCTGTTTGAGGTCCATGCCCTTTGCGCCCAACCCCCACCCTGGTGCTGCGGGAGCTCGACCGATTGCAGCCCCTGTCAGTTCATTTCTGTGTGCTTTGAGCTCATGTCTCAATGTGTAGAGAGAGCAGGCTCCCAGCTGTGTGAGCAGCAGCTGTTGAAAGCCTGTCAATTTGTCTTTCTCTGGGAACCTGATTCACAGCTGCGAGAGATTTTCTGTAAAATGGTGAAAGGCAGATTGATTGCCGGACCTGTAGCGGACTTAGATAAAAAAAGACTTTACAAATGATAAAGCAAAGGATAGATAGATATTTTAATCTTCTGATAATATTAAAATCATAGATAGAGGCAGGGGCATACTCCAACACAGTATATGTAGGAACGGCTAGTAGATCTGGCTGGCAGGGTATGGACAGGAACATGTCTGGACATGTCAATCGGGCCTCGGGTTCATGGTAAGTTCGTTCTTTTAATATAAAGGAACATGTCTGGAAATGTCTTCGGGAGGAGGGACAGGATGGTGGGGGGACAGCCAACAAACATGTGCTGCCACACCGGGGGACAAGGCAGAGGCAGCATCCGGCAAACTGCTCTTGACACAAAGTAGGGCCAATCAGGCGGGTGGGGTGGGTTTCTGGGCGGGGAAAGGCTGTAATTCACCAATCAACCGACAGGGGTGGGATGCATAATTTAAATCCACCAATCAGAGGAAAGGGGCAGGGTGCATCATTTAAATCCACCAATCAGAGGAAAGGGAGTGGGGCCAACAAGTTATAAATCATCTTTGATTGACGGTTTGGCAGAAGATGCCTATTTGATGACATATTACTACTCCACAAAGACCAAGAATGTCGTTTAAAGACAGTTTTACATTGACTTCTTTATCTTTTGGTGTCAGAGGTTACTAGCACTTGACACACAGTTGGAGGAGTCTTTACCACTGCTTCATTTAGTGAATAGAGGTTCAGTTTTTAGGTGTTTTATTGCTGGCTCATTATCACGAGGTGAACATTTTCAGCAAAAGGAAGCATGAACTCCATTTGACCTTCTAGTTTCAGTGCTATGTCGAGTGGTTAGCAGTACCTGGTGTGACCTGTTCCACTGTGGGACCAGGCAATTGTTTTGCTTGAAAATTGTTACTATACCCCAGTTTCTGGCTTCAAACTCCAATAGGCTTGAGAGAGTAGTTGTTACAGTTAGAAAACCTGAGAGTATTGCTAATTACTAGATAGTATAGCAGCATTTCATCGGTGATTGATAAAAGTGTGTTGGGGGTTCTATAGAAGAGGGGAAGATGTCAGTTGTTGCATTGGCCTTCCCATTAATACTTTATGAGGTGTTTAGGGCAGCGTGTTTTTTTTTGTGGTTTTTCAGCATAAACAGGAGTGGATGGTGGGTAGCCATGATAATTAAAATTCTGCCTTAGAATTTTGTCTAGTTTGTTTTAAGCACATTGCAAACATTTTTCAATTAGTAATCCTCAACATAAATTCTGAATAACAGCATGTCTGTTGGTCAGATGAAATAAGCAACAAAGCTACAAATCTGAGTATGATCTCTTACAACTCAGACATTGCAATAGTATTAGCTTTAGTCTTTGGCATGGCCTCCACCAGTTTGTATTGCATGTCCATCAAAACGATTAAATACTCATAAATTGGACATTTTAGTAACTGAACAAAGTCAATCTCAATATTTACAAAAATAAACAAAAGGGTATTTAGCAGGTCATTTAACCATTTAAAAAAACTGGAAAATCCCTTTGTTGTTATAGAGATAAATTCTAGGGCAAAATAGTATTCAGTCAGGTAAAACCTAAGTTTAAAACCAGCCTAAAGTTTAAAACCTGCCTGAAGTTTAAAAACCAGCCTAAGATTGAAAACAACCTAAGAGTGAAAAATTTGAAAATTGCCTTGGATTATAAAAAGAAAGCAAACCTGCGTGTTCTACGCCTGAGATCGGACCACTACAACTTGAAAAAGACTCAACAAGTACCAATTAATCTTTATCTTTGATAGATAGATAGATAGATAGATAGATAGATAGATAGATAGATAGATAGATAGATAGATAGATAGATAGATAGATAGATAGATAGATACTTTATTAATCCCAAGGGGAAATTCACATAATCCAGCAGCAGTATACTGATACAAAGAAACAATATTAAATTAAATAGTAATAAAAATGAAAAGAAAAAAAAAATGAAAAAAATTAAAATAAAATTAATGTTAGCATTTACTCCCCCGGGTGGAATTGAAGAGTCGCATAGTGTGGGGGAGGAACGATCTCTTTAGTCTGTCAGTGGAGCAGGACAGTGACAAAAGTCTGTCATTGAAGCTACTCCTCTGTCTGGAGATGACACTGTTAAGTGGATGCAGTGGATTATTCATGATTGACAGGAGTTTGCTTAGTGCCTGTCTCTCTGCCACAGATGTTAAACTGTCCAACTTTAATCCTACAATAGAGCCTGCCTTCTTAACAACTTTGAGTTGGACATATTTGAGAATTGCTAGTACTCTTCGCGAGACTATATAAATTACAAAGAATTTTAAGTACAGTACCTTGTGGGATCGCCATGGCATCTAAATCCGGGAGCCATAAGAAATTTCGAACCCCCAATGAAAGTATCAGCGGTGTGAGCGGAAGTCGCAACGATTATGATGCTTCAATAGAGGACCATCTCCAAGATGACAGAAAGTCGTCCAATTCAGTGACAACTAAACTTCAATCAGAAATGGATTACAAATACAAACAATTATCTAATATGATGAAGACCGTAATGGATTTACAAAAAAATTTATTTAACTGTGATTATATAAAATCAACTATCGAGAAATCATTCTTTGACCTGAGAATGGAATATAAAAGGTTAAACGTCAAACTTTTAACTTCCAGATTAACGAAGATACATGGAAAATGTTACAAAAGGACTTTGATGCTAAAATGGAAACTTTTTGTACACTTTCGGAAAATACATTGGATTGGGTTTTTGAAGTACACCAAAATAAAAGCCTCAATCAACAGCCCGACTTTTCTGCTAAAGAATTCAGGGATTACAGAACGACAAATGACATTCGGGATGTTTCTCCAGAAGACAGTATCTCTCAGATTTCCATTCAAAATAAAATTCATACAAGTTCAATGGCTACTTTAGTTAAAAACTCCCAAATCTCCGCAAAATCTAAACACAGTGCAAGCTCAGCCGCTACTTCAATTAGTGCCATCAGATCCCAAGAGGCAGCACATGCTCTGCTGTTGGTTAAAGCAGAGGACCAAAAAAAGCAACAGGCTCTAGATATGGAAGAAGCACAGATGCTTCAGTTGAAATCACAGCTGAAGGCTAAAAGACAACAATTGGCTCTAGAGGCAGAAATTGCAGAATCAGATGCAAAATTGAGAGTGCTTAAAGGGTGCAATCGAAAACCAAATAGACTGGATCCTTATAATGTTCCTCAGAAACCAGATGTGAAATTTGAAAAGCCGCCAGATGCAAGCAGTTGTAACTTTCCAAATATGAATGAAAGCAAAAATTATCCTTAGCAATCGCTTTATGATCAACAAAATAAATCACCTGCACCTCTTCAACAACTGCTTTACGATAAGCATTACGATCAACCGAAAGAACAACAGTATAAGACTCAAGAGCCTTATGTGCCATACAGTAAGATCCCAATACTTGACGGCGATCCCTTGAAATATATGGATTTTATTAGACCACTAGCAAAATACCCGCGCTTCGCAGCGGCAAAGTACTGCATTAACATTTTTATTAAGAAGAAAATTAAACCTTTTTAAACTGAGGGAAAATATGCCAATAATTATTTGTTAAGGATCTCTTTTTATACCATGTTGTCAGTTTGGCCCTCCGGTTGTAACATGACCAAGCTGTGCGCTGAGCTTACTCTTGACCATGTAATTTACAGTTGGCCATGTGAACAGTAATCTTGTCTCAAATCTCACAGCTTGGATTGCTGCTGTCATAATCGGTTTGAGTTTCATGGTTTGTTTCAATTACGACAGTATTTGTATGACATTCGGCATCTGTCAAGCGTTGTAAGCACACAACCAGTTTCATCGATAAAATCACATCCAGCTTTTGAGAGTTTAAAAATTCAGAAACATCAAAGTGTCCACTACTGAAATCGTCACCTGTCAATCAAAGATGTTTAAGAGGCATTGGCGGTTTCGAAAGGTGTAAAATATTTGGCCATTTTACACTTGAAAGCGACAGCCGAACAATTCAGCGGCAGCCATCAACTCACATGCAGAACCATAGGTGAAGGGCTTAAGCATTTCACTCTTATAGTGCTCCTGTGTAGTATAATTATCTCCTGTACCGTCATTAGTCCACACCTTGAACCTGTTCCAGTCATTCAATACATAAGACAGAATGTTCCTCCGGATATCAAGAGTGAGCCTGATATGGCCATGCAATATGTAACAAAGACAACAGAAAAGGTAGGTGCCATCTCCGGGCATGGAAACCACTCGGTAAGTGACAGTTCTTTGATCGATAGTGATCATCTCGATAGACATGGTAATGGGGGTTGGAACGATAAAGGAAATGGGTACCTGAGCAATGTAAAGTAAGTCTAAAATACCTTCACAATAACTATAATTGTAATAAACAAACAATAAAACAGCGGAGAAGCCGTGGATTAAACAAAAAAGGCTGTAGTTATCAGTAGGGAGACGTGAATCCCGTGGCGAAGCAAGGAAGGGAATGTAGAGACCGGAGCGGCCGGACGGCCTTATATAGGCAGGCAGCCAACAACGTGGAAGGCGTTGGGATGGGGGACCCAACACCACCTCACACGGTGACCAAGGTGCAGGCTATGGACGTATATATGTACGTAAATAGGATTCAGTTACTGTTGGGAACCCGTGTACCAAATTTCTTCAAGATGTGCCCATAAGTAACAAATACTGTTGAAAAGTTCAATATGGGGGCTGACAGTGGCATCATACCATCATAAGTAAGCTGTAAGGAATGAGCCTGCCAAATTTCAGCCTTCTACCTACACGGGAAGTTGGAGAATTAGTGATGTTGGAAAGTTCAATATGGCGGCTGACTGTGGCGTCATACCACCGAAATAAGTATGTACATTGGTTTCGGTTAGCTCAGGGAAGTCACCTACCAAATTTCGTGAAGATGGGGCCATAAATAAGAAAGTTCAACATGGCGGACGTTGTTGACCGTTATGACCGTTACACGTAGAATTTCGAAATGAAACCTGCTTAACTGTTGTAAGTAAGCTGTAATGAATGAGCCTGCCAAATTTCAGCCTTCTACCTACACGGGAAGTTGGAGAATTAGTGATGTTGGAAAGTTCAATTTGGCGGCCGACAGTGGTGTCATACCAACAAAATAAGTACGGATATCGGTTTCCATTAAAAGTTCAATATGGCGGCCGACAGTGGCATCATACCACCGAAATAAGTACAAAATTTCAGCCTTCTACCTACACGGGAAGTTGGAGAATTAGTGACGTTGGAAAGTTCAATATGGCGGCCGACAGTGGCATCATACCATCGAAATAAGTAAGTAGCGCAGTTAAGCTGCCTACCAAATTTCGTGAAGATGGGGCCATAAATAAGAAAGTTCAACATGGCGGACGTTGTCAACCGTTATCGACTGTTATGACCGTTACGTGTAGAATTTCAAAATGAAACCTGCTTAACTTTTGTAAGTAAGCTGTAAGGAATAAGCCTGCCAAATTTCAGCCTTCTACCTACATGGAAAGTTGGAGAATTAGTGATGAGTCAGTGAGTGAGTGAGTGAGTGAGTCAGTTAGTCAGTCAGTCAGTCAGTGAGGGCTTTGCCTTTTATTATTATAGATTGGACCGAGCTATCGATAAAGTGATAGAGAATTCCCAAGATAAATTGAATTATTGGTACAGTTTACCAAAGGTTCACCTCACAAGATTGTTAAAAACTGTAAACACTTGTCACCGTTCGAAGGTTATTAAAAAGCCAGAATGAAGCTCAAAAGTCTTTATCGAAACCAGCTACGGAAAGAAGATGCCTATATGAGAAAAGACAAAGGGCGACCGTAAATAAAGCCAAATGATGGAGAAGGTCTGAGCGAACTTTCTTGGCGGATGTACAAACATTATGCCCAACTTACAAAGTGGACAACAATTTGAAAATAATGATAACCTTCCTACTAAATTCTCCAAACTTCCTCAAGACCTACTGGCACAGTGGCAATGCAAAGTTCAGAGTATTGAAAGTACGGAGAGCAGACGAACCCCTCTTGCCGATCCAGTGAATGTTCTGGACGAACAGACAACATCAGCTTTGAATCTCATGTGCGGTTCAGCTCTATAAAGCCATACCTTCGAGAAGGCCAAGGAAAAGACTGATCAAGAGAAGTATCCTTTAAAAGGCATCCTGAGAGAAAGCAGTTTTACAAACTTTTCTGCTGCAGATGAAAAAATGAATACAAGACACCTCAGTCAAAAAGGCGGAGACGGCTGGATGTACAATCGGTAAGCTCTGTCATTTTTGCAATGAAAATCATGATCTTAATGAATGCCGTGCAATTCAGAATTCAACTTATGAAAGTAAAATTGACTTTTTGAAATCTAAAGGCTTGTGCTTTAAGTGCCTTAAACAAGGACATTTTAGTAAAGACTGTGAAGAAAAGATTAAATCCCAAATATGTTCTCAGTTACATCCAGTAATTCTGCATATGAATAAGAAAAAAGGCACCGATGTTAAAGCCACACCTCCTAAAGAGAAGAACATTTCTTCTGCCCCTATTTCTGTTGAACCACTAAAGACTTGTTCTGATACCGGGGCCAGTAAAGAGTGTGTCTTAGCTGTGACTCCAGTTAAAGTTAAGTCTGAAACGAGTGAAAACTGTGTAGAAACATATGCTTTAAAAGACTCTGGCAGCTCAGCTACATTTTGCACTGAAAGTTTGCAAAAGCAGTTAAATCTTTCAGGAAGAAAGTCTCACATCTACATCAGCACTGTAGAAAGAGACACAGTAAATAGACAGAAATTAGTAAAGTGTACAGTCTTAACGGAGTTACAATTCTGTGCAAGAGAAGAAAATACTTTTTTTGATACACCAGGAGTGTACACACTGAACTCTGTACCAGTGAAAAGGGAGAACATCCCTAAAGAAAAAGATGTCAAGAAATTGTCTTATCTAAAAGACGTGCATCTACCCCAGATAAATGCTGACCAAAGCAATAATATTGTGTTGTTAAGTACAAATGCCCGCAAAGTCATGGAACCATGGCAAATCACACATAGTGAAGATGAAAGACTTTATGCTGTTAAAACATTCCGTGGGTGGATTGTTAATGGATTTATAAACGGCACAGACAAAGAAAGACTGCAAAGATGTTCAGTCAACATTGTGACAATAATGGAGATAGAACAAATGCTACTCCAGCAATACAATATAGACTTTCCAGAGTGCAGTTGTGAGGAAAAGGAGGAAATTGCACAGAGGGGCATTAAATTCATGCGCATAGCTTCAGATACTGCAAGGCTAATAGATGGACACTATTGCATTAACCTGTCTTTTAAAGATGAGACCCTTAAAGCGCCGAGCAATTGTTGTGTTCCAGAACAACATGCTATTGGACTTAAAAGGAAACTTCCAAAATATCTAACATTCCATGAGGATATGAATTTTCATGAAAAACATTTTAGACAAAGGATATGCCATCAAGGTACCCACTGAACAGCGGATCCTTGAAAAAGAGAATGCCTTAAGAAGCATAGCTTCAGAGGAAGCAGTTAACACTGTGTTAAGTAATTTCTATGTTGATGATTGTTTAAACTTAGTTGCTACAGAAGAACAAGCCATGAAATTGTCCAAAGATCTGCAAGCCCCATGCTTAAAGGGAGGATTTTATCTTACAAAATGGATAAGTAAGAGCAGAACAGTCTTGCTGTCCATCTCTGAAGATAGGGCAATAGATCAAAAAGACTTGATGTGTTACCAGTTGAAAGAGCCTTGGGTGTGCAATGGTGCACAATGGTAAAGCTGCAAGATAAGCCCGCTACAAGACATGGTATTCTGTCAGTGGTCAGTTCAATATATGACCCACTTGGATTTTTAGCACCAGTCATACTGCTTGCTAAGCTTATTCTAAGAGAACTGTGTAAAGAGAAATATGCTTGGGATCAAGAAGTGGAAGTTAAATATGTCTGGCAATGGAAAAAATGGATGGACATTTTACAGCTTCTTGTGGATTACAATGTAGACAGGTGCATTAAACCACCTGGATTTGGTCAAATAATGACTGCACAAATGTATAATTTTGGAGATGCCTCAAAAAATGGGTATGGCACTGTCTACTACCTCCTTGTGACTAACAAAGAAAATGAGAGACATTGTTCATTTCTAATGGAGAAATCAAGAGTAGCACCAATGAAACCCGTCACAATATCAAGGTTAGAACTTACAGCAGCAGTGGTAGCAGTCAAAATGGACAAAATATTAAAACAAGAACTAAAGATTCCCTTGCAAGAATCAATCTTTTGGACTGATAGCACTACAGTACTAAGGTACTGTATTGCAAATGAAAGCACACGCTACAAAACTTTTGATGCCAAAAGAATTGCAGTGATAAGAGAGCACTCACAACCCTTGCAATGGAGGTATAACGCATCTTCACAAAATCCTGCGGACCAGGCATCAAGAGGATTACAAAGCCCAAATTTCCTGCTACAGCCAGAGCATGAATGGCCTAAGATACCAGATGAAGTTGACTTAATAGCGACGATCCGGAAATCAAAAGGTGTGCAGTGAACGTTACAGGTGTAGAAGAAAAACTTGAACCAGTAAAAAGACTTGTAGAGTGCTACTCAAAATGGTTCAATATAAAGAAAGCAATAGCTTGGTTCTTTAGGTTCAAAGAAGTGCTACTGCGTCTGAAAGGAGAGAGAAAGTCAATTTAATATACAGTCAGTCAATCAGGACACAGCCCAGAAAAACAAAAAACACTAATCTCAGAACATATGAAGGAATATAAATCAACAATGAGACTAAAGCCACTGTCTCTACATGACTTGTCTAAAGCAGAAGAAGAACTTATTTGCCTCAGTCATTTATAAGCTTACCCAGAGGAGGTTAAAGCCTTGCACAAAAACCAGCTTTTAAAGAAAGGTAAAATCAACAAACTGGACCCAGTCCTGCAAGATGGAATATTGAGAATTAGAGAAAGACTCAGCAAATCAGCTATGCCAGAAGAGGCAAAACACCCTGCAACATTTCAGAAGGATTTGCATATTGCTACACTAATTATGCAACAAGTTCATAAAGAAATTGGACATTGTGGGTGTAATTATAAGATGCTACACCCTGAAACTCCTGGGTAAAGACAATGCCAGATGGAAAAGGAGCAGTCAGAAGAGTTTGTGTACAGATCCAGACCAGGGTCCTCATGTATAACGCCGTATGTAAATTCGCACTATAACATAATGTAAGCACAAAAGCCGAAATGTGCTTACGCACAGAAAAATCCAGATGCAGGAATCTGTGCGTACTCCAACTTCCACATTCTTCCGCTTCATAAATCCCAGTCAGCGTGAAAAGTAACGTATGTGCACGTGCCTGCTGTCCCGCCCCAATTCCTCCCAGAATTACGCCTCTTTAAATATGCAAATCAATATAAATAGCCCTTAAGCTCAGCGTTCTGTGAAAAGACAAAGGGAAAAGCACGGGGGAATATAGAAGAAGAAATACCAATTAGAGGCAAAAGAAAAACATACTATTTGTTGATTTAAACAGTGGTATAAACAACAAAAGGAAGTTGATCAAGTGACATAGCGTGTTGGAGAAACTTGAAAGCTCAAGTTCACAAAGTTGCACAGTCCCCAAAATATAAAAGAAGTCACATATCAAAGTCGTCATGAAAAGGCGAGTTGTAGCCCACCGTCTGAGTGTCATTTGAAAGCTTATTTGGGTACAGACAAAAAAAAATAGCCACACAGTGGAAAAAAAGCACGAAATATCAACTTTAATCTCGAAATTTCCACTTTAATCACGTAGTTTATTTTGTCATTAAAGAAGAACATCATAAACTTCATCTTAAAATCTTTTAATTTACTAGTTTTTAAATCCTATCATAACTAAAGTAGTATGTTAAATACTTTGTTTTCTATTTGATCTTCCATGTGCTCTATGTGTGTGAATCACTACATGCTTTCGTTCTTTCTCTTTCTCCAAAAGGACACCGAATCCATTACATTTGTGATATTACAGCTCTCTGAATAATTAAAATACTGAGATGTATACGTGATATCATTTTCATGTTGATTGAAATGAAAGATTGTTATTAAACATGGGAACACAGTGGTGCAGTGATTGTTCATGTCTCACAAAAGATGCTGCTGCACCATGAGCGACCTTCAATGAAATAATTTATTGCAGCAGTACTGTCTCTTTCAAACGTACTAACTTCCAGTTCCCGTCCCTACTTTTCTTTCTTCAAATACCCAATCGCCACACAATCAGCTCTGTAATAGACATTAAGCCATCTGTTAGCTTACAACGACGATTCTTCAAAACTTTTATGGAAGATTGAAATATCTTCATAGTATAAGTTTAATTATTCTATCCGTCTATCCTTCCAGTGTTGTGCCAGCCTCAGAAAATATATAGTGCGAGGCAGGAACAATCCGTGAACTTTCTAGCGCTGCGGCACTGTGTCTTCACATGTTTAATTATTAACAATACAGATTATTTAAATGAAGTTAAAGTTTTATCTGTATAATATAATCAACATATTTTGCTGCATTTCATCTTAAAAATGATATCTTCATCATATGTAAATACGCGCTTTTTAAAGTGGCGCAGGTTATGCAATATTATAACTGTACTGCAAGTTTACAGTGGGGTAATTGTACTTATAAGTACAAACAGTTCTACAAGGAACAATTGATTGAGTGCGTTTATAGTTCTTGGGATGAAACTGTTTTTGAACCGCGAGGTCTGTACAGGAAAGGCTTTGAAACGTTTTGCTGTGGCGGAGGCAGCGTGTGTTTGATGCTGTATACCGACAATTCTCTTTCTGATCAGCTGCTGCTGTGATTCCCCACTCAGATACAGTGATAAAAATACTCCGAGTGGTGCAGTGAGAGAAATATGGAAAAAGATGATCCACTGTGGCAACCCTTAACGGGAGCAGCTGAGAGAAGAAAAAGAAGGTGCATTGAGAGTAACAACACTAAAGCAGTTATCGTATTTGGAATACTGTGGCTATTTCCTAGACCATTATATTGTTACAGGTTAATTACAATCAGATGCATTACACTAATAAACAATTTGCAGTTAGTTTCAGTGTATTTATAAAGCCGCGTCAGGAATGTGCATCTAAGAAAGAAAGATAAACCACACAAGAACAGTAGCACAGTAGCTGCCAGTCTGCAAAACCGAGCGGAGAACTTGCGTATGACAGGGTATGAGGTACCGTGGAAATGTGCATGGCTTTATGCCAAGTTTAGCTTTAATACATCGCAATCTGAATGTGGAAACGTTCTTACGCAACATTTCTGTGCGTGCGCACCATTTATACATGATGCCCCAGCACACTGGACAGACTTGTGAACAAACTGTGCCTGCTTCAAGAAGCAACAATGATTGAAATGACTAATTTTTCTTTTTGCATGCCTCATTTTAAGTTTCTTAAGTTTAGTGCTTGTGTTTCTACAGTAGAGTTTAAGTTTTAAGTTTCTTAAGTTTACTGTTTATTATAGTAGAATTTAAATTTTAAGTTTCTAAAGTTTGTTTTAATTTCTGTAGAGTAGTGAAAGCTTTTAGTAAATAAAGTTAAAGTAATTGATTTCTACCTTAGCATAAACAATTAGAGGCCAGATGTGTAACAGCCATTTTCCTAGTTCTATAAGATTCATGAATATTTTACTAGATGACAATGCATAATCTGTGGGAGGTTCCTACCCCGTAAATAGAATTGTATTGGTATATTCTTGCCATTTCTAACAACTTTGAGTAAACAATATTCTTCAGTTAGTGACAGCCTTGCCATGAGTAAGGTATGGAAGGCATAAGGTTTTAAACTGTGTCAACCGGTCTATGGGCCTTTTGAGTGTGAAGTAACTTGTTAAACAGCACTTACTTAAGTATTGAACCGTATGCTTAAGGAATACAGAAGAAGAAATTAAGAACCTTTAAGTATAGAAAGAAGAAGCTAAGAATCTTTAAGTATATAAGTAATTAAGAACCTTTAAGTATAGAAAGAAGTAAAGAACTTTTAAGTATAGAAATAACTAAAGTATCTCAAGAAAAGCTACGTTTATACCTTTTATTCTACATGTTCAACTATTTTTTCTTTTATTCTTGTGTGGATTATTTGCTTTTAACTTTCACTAAATATTTTAAAAATGAACTTTTGGACTTTGAGATTTATTTCAGCACGCGTTTACCCATGCTTAACAACGCCTTATGCCTCAGCAACTACAGTCTTCTTTATGCATGCTGTATTGCTGATATCTGGTGTCATCCATGCATCTAACACAGACTGTAAAATCTTTAGAAAAAATGCAATTTGCATTTCTGTTGGTAACCATATTATATTTCAATGTTTGCAATGTACTGTACACACCCATTATCCTTTCAGCTGAAATAACCCCAGACTGGCTATAACACCTCATTTTTGGTGTCCCTTCACCTGGACCTGCATTTTCCTACCGGAAGAACTAAAAACTGAAATCTTCACTGTCTTTATCAGTTCGATCTTGAACTTGTGTCTACAAAGACATCTCTGCAATCATTTTGTGTTTATCTTTTTTGCTTGCAGTTCAATCACACAGGGTTCTTCATCTATTCTAGTAATTTCGCTTTTTAGCTCTGCTGCTTTCTTGGTTTATAATTTATTTTGGTGGGAAAGATAAGAGATGATCTGTCCTCTTAAGAAGGACTTAAGAGTTTCCCGGAGTATTCCGGCAGAAATCTCTGAGGATGTATTTGTCTCTAGGAAGAAACTTATTTGTTTGGATATAAATTCTGTACAATTCTCATCTGCAAATAGAAGAGGGTTGAGACACCATCTGCGAGGTCAGTGTGTGGGGCATAGTGACTTTAGCTCCAAGATCAGAGGTGCATGGTCAGAAATAACAATAGCATTGTATGTGCAAGATTTAATTGTATACAAGAAATTATTATCTATAAAGAAATAATCAATTCTTGAAAAACAAGCCCCCAGGAATAAAAAATAGAGATATCTATTGCCAATATAGTCTAAATACTATATGCCTAAAATATAATCATTAACAAACTATGAACTTAAAATGTATATAATCTTCAGCAATCTTAATGTATTAAGATAATAAACCCAGATAATAAACCCGGGGAATGGTGTTAGAAAATGGTCCAGAAGTAAGTCTTAATGCAATAAGTAAGTAAGTCTTAATGCAATAATAACATTAACAATAAACCAAGGATATGATGTTAAACAGTCTCCTTTAGGGTAGAGAAAAAATAAATAAATAAGATAAAGAAAAGAATTAAGCACAAACATCTATAACTGTAATTAAAACATAAACAGATAGCGCCCGAGTAATAAAGAGGATATATAATGATAAAAACCCGTATCTTAACAGGCTATGACTCTCTATTGTGTTTCAGAATAGTGTCGGGATCAGCTTTCTTAATTCCTTTTCTGCTTATTCCTTGCTTGCGAGGACATAGAATTGACCATGTAATTCCACTTTCAGTTTGGCAGGATACAAGAGGCTGTATTTGATATTGGCTTGCCGTAACCGCTGTTTAATATTATAGAAGGTTTCACGTTTAGTAGCTGTTGCTGGAGAGAAATGAGGGAAGATTAATGTGGTTATTTTCATGTATAATCTTTTGCTTGTGTCTGAGGAGTGCCATCACCTCTAGCTTAAATAATAATCTCTCAAAGCGAATAATAAAAGATCTAGGTCTAACGGTATTTGATCCACATACGCGATAAGCCGCTGCTATCTCAGAATCTGCTTTAAAGTCCTCTCCAATTATTTTAGAAAATAGTTCAGCTGCAAACTTCACTGGGTTTGGACTTTCTCAATTCTCAGGTAGACCTTTGATTCTAATATTATTCATTCTGCTTCCATCTTCCAAAGCAGCAAGTCTGTCTCTGAGTTTTTTGAATTTGGAGTTTGCAGTCGTTGCTTTTTCTTCAGCACTGGCAGCTAGATCTTTGCCTGTTTCTATCCGAGTCGTGAATGTCTCCTTGACATCCTCCAGTTGATCAGCAAGTGTGCTCAGTTTAGACGAGGTTTCCTGAATGTGTTCTTCAATTTTACCCTGCATATCTTTAAAGACTGCCTCAAAGCGAATACATATGGTTTCTCCAAGTCTTTATTATCCTGCTGCCGCTCCTGTCACAGCTTCTTATTTAGCTTCTCATTTGCATTTTCCCTTGCCCTCTCATTTGCCTTCTTGCTTTTCTTTATCTTCTGCTTGAGCTCAGTGATCATCACCTTCAGGTCAGTCATATAATTTCTGCTTTTGTGTACTGTAGGTGAGGTGGTGGGCTCTATTACAGCCTGTGTTCCCGGCTCGCGTGGAGTAGTTGAAAGAGCGGACTGCAAGGCCTTTTTCAGTTTAAGATGATCTTCTCCAATCAGCGAACTATTTTGACCTGCGTCACTCACACTCATAAACTTGCTCCCCATTTCGCTCTCAGCAGGAGACGATGTAGCGGACCATGGTCCTGAGGAGTCTGGGCTTTCGCCCATCTGATCCAGGTCAGTCTCTGAAAGGCCGTACCTTGAGCTTGAACTTGGACTTGCCGATCTGAGCTTGGATGTAGCTTTAGTTTTCATTTCATTCTGAACCCCTTTCTTGTTGGCCATGTTTATATATGCTTACATATACTGTAGTAGTGCCCTCAGGTTAGATAAAAACAGGATATTTCGGGATAATAAGAAGATAATATGAAAAATAACACTGCTGCTAGTGGAACTCTGCATCAGACGTCCATCTCTCGCAACAGACGAGACCAAGACGTATTATTTCACTAACAGTTCGTTATCCCTTCCTTATACTGGGGTGGTGGTTATAAATGGTCATTAGGTTACATGCTACTGCAACAATGGGAGTTTGGATCAACCTGTCCACCTGTTCACTTCATCTATAATCATGTATCAAAGGACAACTTGGAAGGTCAGCGTGGCTGTCTTATGCAGCCACTCTTCTCCTGTCACATTGGGGTGAGACTGGACATGCAAATACCTATAGTGCCACCTATCTGGATGACTTCATCATTTATTCTGGCACCTGGGAAGAACATGCACGACATGTGGGCATAGTTCTCCTGGCACTAAGTGAAGCTGGTCTTCGGATCAACCCAAAAAAAAATGTCTTTGGCTTGAAGGAGGCCAAATATTTATGCTACTTGGTGGGCAGGATTACAGTACGACCATATTACATCAAAGTTGATGCCATCATGAAATGGCCCTGTTGTATATTTGTACAATTATATTAAGGTAATAATGAAAATATTAACAAGGATAGTACTTAGATGAAATAACTCAGTTCTACAGTATTATTTTATTTAGGTACAGCCACAAAAAATATCAGTATGCAATTACTTGTGCAGAGCATATTGAACAGCATGCTTACACTATAAAATAGATACCCAAGTACCACATTTCCTCCCCTACCAGTTGAAAACTTAATAAAGTATCCATATTTGAATATTAAATGTGGCATATACTGTCAATACTAACAGAATGTATCATTACTTATTATGAAAGATTCAGTCTTTCCGGTGGTTTTCTCAGTCGCTGTGGATAATGTTTTTGTGGTATTTGTTGTCTTTGTGAAACAGTTTTTACAGGCATGTGAGACGAAACAATCTCATCTTTGTATTAACTGTGTATTTGAGTAGAAAAAAAAGTATCTTTATGAAATATTTGTGCAGAACACAGTGACGTATTAAACATATACATTTATTGCAATATCAATACCAGGCCACCATACATAACTATGAGCCAGGGTCTTCAATTTTACAGTACTCACATGTTCTTCATGCAGTGTCTGCGGTACCCTGGTACATAGCTTTGAGGGAATCACACATGTGATCCACACATCGGAGCCCCTTGACAAATAAAAAGCTGTTCTTTTCTAGCAGCAAATACTTGGCAAAAAGACTTTTTAAATTTTGTCCAATGATATCATAAACACTTGATAATGTCAGATCATTTTTTGTTTCTCTTTAGATGATGGCATTTGTAACTATTTAATGATAATATCTATCAAGTGGATCTGCCGATATATATGTTCTTCTTTTGATTGTGATGGTAAGTGTGATAACACATCTGCACTGGCATATTGTTTTGTTCCTCTGAATTCAATATTATAGGAGTGTGCACTTAGGTAAAGTGACCATCTTTGTAAACCTTCTGTGGTGACCAGAGAAACACCCCTTTGGGGGTTAAAAAATTACACTAAAGGATGGCAGTCTGTCACCATTGTGAACAGTTAGCCATAAAGGTACAAGTCAAATTTCTTCACTCCCCAAACAAGACACAGCTTCTTCATCAATTTGTGCATAATTGCAGTCAGTCTTGCTCAATGACCGCGAAGCAAAGGCAATTGGTTACTCAAGGCCATCTTTTAGTCTGTGTGATAGAACGTGCCATTATATGACTATTCATCACAGTCTTAGTGGTAAGGATGGATCAAAGTGTATAAGTACCTCATCTGATATTATCATTCTCTTAATATTTTGAAGAGCTTGTTCACAACTCTTACACCACTTCTATTTTGACCCTATTTGTAGTAGAGAATTCAAGAGGTTTGCCACTTTAGATATTGCAGGGTTTGTGGTAGTAGTTAAAAAGTCCTAAATATGACCGCAACTGAGACACATTTTTGGTGGTGGAGATTTTAGTACGGCTTCAACCTTGTCTTGAGATTTGTGCAACTCATTTTCATCAATTACATGTTCACAGTATGTCATTTTATCTTGGAAAAATTCACATTTATTCTTATTAATGCAAAGTTCAGACTCCTTAAGTCTGTCAACACTAATTTAAAATTATTCAGGTGGTATTGAACAGTGTGCAGTACTGAATTAATTGTAACTTTAAAATCCCCACATATACGGACATCACTAGTTTTTCCAGTTTTTAAGACAAAAAAAGGTATGTAGCCCACTTACTCCACTCCACGTTTGACAGAATTCCTAAACTTCCCAAGTTCTATAATTCTAATTGGGAATGGCATTTTCATCTAATTTAATATGTGCTTTTATTGTCTTAAAAATTCCAATTTCCTTTTAAAAAGGAAACTCAACAAATATCAACTAAGAATACCACAAAATGAACAATGGTCAAATATACTGTAGGTGCTTACTAACAAATATAACAAACAGACACTAAAAGTAAGCAGACACTAAAAGTAATATATTAAATAAATTATATATTATAATATGAACACTAGTTTTATACATACATACAAACTAGGTACAGATGTTTTATCATATTACACATGTAGTATAACATATATAACAGCAAAAGACATATATCACTCAATATAGAACAATCATATAGTGTTTACATAAACCAGGGGACAAGATACAACTTACATACCAGTAAACAAAACCATGTACAGAATGAAGAACATATTAACAAAAATAAATGTGACCACCAAGATCACCTAGCAGCTGATAAGAGTCAACAACAGTTAAAAAAACATTGTGATTCTGAAATTGATATAATAAATATATAATAATCAAGATATAATAACAAAGATGAATATGGATAACAGTGATCAAAGATTGAACAGAAAAATAAACAAACTAAACAAAACTAAACTGTTGCCGTTTTTATATCTATTTTTATTTTTTCTGATTTTATTTCTATACAGTTGTCAATTCTGGGAAATTTAGTTACTGTGGACCTACACTTGTGAGCAGGTGTTATTGTATCATATGTAGTTATCTTTTTAATAGAATGGTTGGAGATTTATAATGGAATTGTTATATGGTCAATGGTTGATTATATTACGCTTTTTAAGTTTCCTACTTGGTTGCTAGTTACTGTAGGCCTACATCTGTGGGGATCTGTAATTGTATCATAGTTTGAGGACAAATTACATCAGTTCCTAACCCACCCCCCACTGCCTCAATACATACTGCTCAAAGAAATTAAAGGAACACTTCTTAATCAGAGTATAACATCAAGTCAATTAAACTTCTGGGATATTGATCTGGTCAGTTAAGTAGCAGAGTGGGTTGTTGATCATTTTCAGCTGCTTTGATGTTAACGAAATTAACAACATGTGCACTAGAGGGGTAAAAATGAGAGGACCCCTGAAACAGGAATGGTTTAACAGGTGGAGGCCACTGACATTTTTCCCTCCTCATCTTTTCTGACTGTTTTTTCACTAGTTTTGCATTTGGCCACGGCTAGTGTAACTACTGGTAGCATGAGGCAATATCTGGACCCTACAGAGGCTGCACAGGTAGTCCAACTTCTTCAGAATGGCACATCAATGCGTTCCATTGCCAGAAGGTTTGCTGTGTTTCCCAGCACAGTCTCAATGGCATAGAGGAGATTCCAGGAGACATGTAGTTTCTCTAGTAGAGCCAGACAGGGTTGTAGAAGGTCCTTAACCCATCAGCAGGACCAGTATCTGCTCCTTTGAGTAAGGAGGAACAGGATGAGCACCGCCAGAGCCCTACAAAATGACCTCTTGCAGGGTACTGGTGTGAATGTCTCTGACCAAACAATTAGAAACAGAATTCATGAGGGTGACTTGAGGGCCTGACATTCTCTAGTGGGCCCTGTGTTCACTGCCCGGCACCATGGAGCTCGATTGGCATTTGCCATAGAATACCAGAATTGTCAGGTCCACCATTAAGATCTGATGTGTTTTCAAAGTGTTCTTTTAATTTTTTGAGCAGTTTATATTCAAACCAGTGCATAGATCTCTAAACCATTGTATGCATATGAGTTCCTTGTATGCTATACTCAAAACATATTCTGAGAATGAACACCTTTTTTCAATTTCTCAATCAGATAAATGTTTAACACATTGTATGTGTAGTGCATGGACTAAAGCTGAGTTTCTAATGAGATTCAGTACTTTCATAATATCCTGCCTTGAAAGCACAGGAGGACAGTAACCACTCTGGGTATTTACTTGTCCCTTCTCTCTTTAACATGAGATTTTGCGGAGGCTGGCTTATACTATAATATACAGAGAGAACATTAGAACATTAGAACAATCTAGACGAGAAGAGGCCATTCAGCCCAACAAAGCTCGCCAGTCCTATCCACTTGTTTCCTTCAAGAAAACATCAAGTCGAGTTTTGAAAGTCCCTAACGTCTTACTGTCTACCACACTACTTGGTAGCTTATTCCAAGTGTCTATCGTTCTTTGTGTAAAGAAATACATCCTAATGTTTGTGCGAAATTTACCCTTAACAAGTTTCCAACTGTGTCCCCGTGTTCTTGATGAACTCATTTTAAAATACAAGTCTCGATCCACTGTACTAATTCCCTTCAGAATTTTAAACACTTCAATCATGTCACCTCTTAATCTTCTTTTGCTTAAACTGTAAAGGCTCAGCTCTTTAAATCTTTCCTCATAATTCAACCCCTGTAGACCTGGAATCAGCCTAGTCGCTCTTCTCTGGACCTTTTCTAGTGCTGCTATGTCCTTTTTGTAGCCTGGAGACCAAAACTGCACACAGTACTCAAGATGAGGCCTCACCAGTGCATTATAAAGGTTGAGCAGAAACACAAGTTATTTGTGAAGCAGTAATATTCTGATCATTTTGTATCCCTGATCAGCTTTCAGAAACAAGCATGCAGCTCCTGCATTTCCCTCCATAATGAGAATCATCCTTTCAGCAAAAGACACTGTTATCCTTCCTGATGTAAATCCACCTTCAATGAAACACTACTAATAAGGAATAATGCAAAGCAATTGTATGATTTTATTATATAATAGTGATAATAACCACAGCAGCTCATTACTAATAACAGTAAATACTGGGAAGACCCAGGATCGAACCCGCAACCTCTTGATTTAGAAGTAGCCATTCTTATCTCTATACCAGACATGTGATTAAGACTTGAACTTTGTTTTTTATGTATTGACAGTAACATGTAAATTGAATAATTTCTTTTTCTTTGGTGTTTTTTCTTCTTCTCATGTTTTATTATACCGTTTATGAAAGTGTTTGGTATTTGGACTTCAGTTGTCAAACATTATACATTTCATGTCAGCATTTTGTCATTATTATACATGAAAAAAGTTTCTATTTTAGGTATGTGTTCAACATTTCTTGCCTCGCATTTCTTGACATGCTGCATTTACCCAGATCATTGTAGACACAGAACACACATGAAATGTATGTATTCTGAATTACAATGTATTATTTACTCTATACAATTCCAGGCACCTCACAACCAGATAAACAGACTTAAGCTAGGAGAACTTCAGCTGCATTAGTTGGGGGTGAGATAGCAGGCTGCTTGCAGCTTGTGCTGATTGACACATTTGCAAAACAAAGACGATGATGAAGAGGTGTGAGGGAATTTAAGGTGGCCCAGCATTACAACTTTTTTTGGAGGCTTCAGTGATTCTATTTTTAAGGGAAAGACTAGCCCAACTTGTATTCCACCTGCTGTGTTATCGGCTATAACAACTTCGTAAAGTGTCTGTACTTGAAAATCCTCTATTTCCTGTGATTCTGAACAGAGACTGATCTGAGAGTAAAAGTAATATAACAGAAACCACTCCTGTTAAGTATTTTGGTCAAAAAATGAATGGAATAATCTGCCACAAACCATCTCCACACTGTGTATACCACCCACAGAGAAGACTCACATGGCTATCCAGTGTGATGTAGTGGAAACCACAATGGCACAAACAGAAATGTCAGAATTGGAGCCTGCGGTCTGACACTCCACCAAATGAGGTCAATTTGGATCCCTTAGCTACTTTACATTTAAAATTTTCAGTGCCAGGCTCGCTTAAATGAGTATAGTGGAATGATGATTCCCTGAAAGTTGCCAAATTGCAGTAATCTCAGTGAGTGGCCAATGCACCTTACATCTCATGTCAGCTGAATCCCACTTTGTTATGAAAAAACAATTTATTATCAGGGTAGATGAGCACGAGGGGGAGGTGAGGTCCTTATTTTTGGTTTCCCAGAACTACCGGCATCAAGTCTGTGAACTAACACAAACCCATCCCCTATGTGTACATTTGGGAACTGACACAACTCTTGAGAGGATTAAACTCTGATTTTATTAGCCAAATTACATGAAGGGGGACAGACGTTTCTGTGCTTCTTGCCTGGAGTTTCAGTTAATTCAGATTCCTAAGAAAGGACCGTGCTCCTCTGATTCCTCTTCCCTTGATTGACATTCCTTTTGAAAATATAAGGGTCATAGTAGGACTCCTTCATCCCTCAATTTGAGGACACAGATAAATCCTTGTCACTGTAGATTACACTACGCTGTACCCTGAGGCTATCCCATTGAGGGTGGCTAATTTGAAAACCACAACATGTGAGCTGGTAGGGGTTTTTGTGTGCTGTTGTTTTCCTGTTATCCTTAAAGAGATCTTGACAGATCAAGGGAAGACTTTTACCTCAGGGAAGTTGCCAAATTTCTAAAAGTCAAACATATATAGACTGCAGTATATCAAACTCATGGTCTTGTACAGAAATATGAGCAGACACTCAAGCAGATATTACGTAAGGTGGTCAGTGAGGATGGCAGGAACTAGGATCAGCTCCACCCCCTCATTCTCTTTGCTTATCTTGAATTGCCGAAAGCCTCTTCAGTGTCCTCCCCTTTTGAACTACTTTATGGGTGTCAACCCTGAAGCATATTGGAGATAACAACAACAACAACATTTATTTATATAGCACATTTTCATACAAACAGTAGCTCAAAGTGCTTTACATAATAAAGAATGGCCAGGGGGGACAGAAAAAAAAAAAAACTCCAGACGGCTGGAGAAAAAAAAAAATCTGTAGGGATTCCAGACCATGAGACCGCCCAGTCCCCTCTGGGCATTCTACCTAACATAAATGAAACAGTCCTCTTTGGATTTAGGGTTCTCACGGAAGGACTTGATGATGATAGTCACGTAGACTTCTGGCTTTTAATCCATCCATCATTGTTGGAGCATCATGATGCTTTGAGTAGGTGGTGGTGGCGCAGACCACCACAAAGAAACCGGAAAAAGAAACAGAAGAGAGAGTAGGGGTCAGTACGGATTTTAGAGCCACCATGAATAGTTATTATGATGAATTGAACATAAAGAGTATCAGGATTAAGTTAAATTAAGTTAAATTGAAGTTATAAAAAGGCCATGTTAAAGTAATGTGTTTTCAGCAGTGTTTTAAAGTGCTCTACTGTATCAGCCTGGCGAATTCCTATTGGCAGGCTATTCCAGATTTTAGGTGCATAGCAGCAGAAGGCCGCCTCACCACTTCTTTTAGGTTTTGTTCTTGGAATTCTAAGGAGGCATTCATTTGAGGATCTGAGGTTACGATTTGGAATATAAGGTGTCAGACATTCCAATATATAAGATGGGGATAGATTATTTAAGGCTTTATAAACCATAAGAATTTTAAAGTCAATCCTGAATGACACAGGTAACCAGTGTAGTGACATCAAAACTGGAGAAATGTGTTTGATTTTCTTTTCCTAGTTAGGATTCTAGCAGCTGCATTCTGCACTAGTTGCAAACGATTTATGTCTTTTTTGGGTAGTCCTGAGAGGAGTGCGTTACAGTAATCTAGTCGACTGAAAACAAAGCGTGAACTAATTTCTCAGCATCTTTCAGTGATATAAGAGGTCTAACTTTACTTATGTTTCTTAAGTGAAAAATGCTGTCCTAATGATCTGATTAATATGTGATTTAAAATTCAGATTACAGTCAACAATTACCCCTAAGCTTTTTACCTCCGTCTTGACTTTTAATCCTAATGTATCCAGTTTATTTCTAATAGCCTCATTGTATCCATTATTGCTGATCACTAAGATTTCAGTTTTCTCTTTATTGAGAAAATTACTATTCATCCATTCTGAGATACAAGTCAGACATTGTGTTAGTGAATCAATAGAATCGGGTCATCAGGTGCTATTGATAAGTACAGCTGTGTGTCATCAGCATAGCTGTGGTAGCTCACGTTGTGCCCTGAGATAATCTGACCTAACGGAAGCATGTAGATTGAGAATAGAGGACCCAGGATAGAGCCTTGTGGAACACCATATGGATATCATGTGTCTTGAGTTGTAATTACCACAACTAACAAAAATTTTCTCCCTGTCAGGTAGGATTCAAACCAATTTAAGACACTGCCAGAGAGGCCCACCCATTGACTAAGGCGATTTCTAAGAATATTGTGATCAATGGTGTCAAATGCAGCACTCAGATCTAAGAGGATGAGAACAGATAAATGGCCTCTGTCTGCATTCACAAATCATTTACTACTTTAACGAGTGCAGTTTCTGTGCTGTGATTTGTTCTAAAACCCGACTGAAATTTATCAAGAATAGCATGTTTATTTAGGTGGTCATTTAACTGCATAATGACTGCCTTCTCAGAACTTTACTTAAGAAAGGCAGGTTAGAGATGGGTCTAAAATTTTCAAGAGCGAGGGGTCAAGATTATGTTTCTTAAGTAGGGGTTTAACTACAGCAGTCTTAAGACAGTCTGGGAAGACCCCGTATCTAATGACAATTTACTATGTCAAGAACATTATCAATTAGCACGCCTGATACTTCTTTGAAAAACCTTGTTGGTATTGGGTCAAGGACGAGGTGGAGGGTTTTAATTGAGATATTATTTTTGTAAATCAGGTAAATCTATCCTAGTGAAAGAGTTTAATTTGTTTATAACAGGATGCTGGGGTTTAGGAGGATCCTTAGTGTTGGAGGGATATACTATGTTATTTCTAATATCATTAATTTTTTGTTTGAAAAATACAGCGATAGCCTCATAGGTTTCACTGGAAGTACTTAGGAGGCATTCCTTTGAGTTACCTGGGTTTAGTAGGCGATCAATTGTAGAAAATAAGACTCTGGGATTACTAGCATTGTTATTTATAATCTTAGAGAAATAGCAGCGCTCTCAAGACGGACAGTGTTATTGTATTCTGTTATTTTGACTTTTAATATTTCAGTGGTGGATAGTAAGTTTAGTCTTCCTCCATTGACGCTCAGCTCTCGCATGTTCTCTTTAAATCAGACACTCTTTGGGTCTTCCATGGTATAACAATGCTAGAAGATTTTTTCACTGTCTTTTCAGGTGCAACTATGTCAACAGCAGCTCTCACTTTAGTATTAAATCTTTCCACCTTACTATTTACATTATCCTCGCTATTATAGCTGGCACTATAAACGGACTGATTGCTTAAAATGTTTGTAAGTTTTAAAGCTGCTGCGAGTCAAAGAAGCGTTTTTAACAATATGCTTCTCATGAGTGTTTTTATCATTATTTCTATATTAAAAGTAGAAGAAAATGGTCTGATAGACCAATATCAATGATCTGTTTTATATCAACTTTCAGTCCTTTAGTAATCACTAAGTCTAACGTATGACCTGCTTTATGTGTAGGCTGATTTGTCTCAAATCAAAAGAATCCAGGAGGTTCATAAATTCTTTTACTTTTAGATCACACTGATTATCTATATGAAAATTAAAGTCGCCAACTATTAGGAGTGTGTCATAGTTAGTAATTAAAATTGACATTAAGTCAGAGAATTCCTCAAAAAAAGACGCGTTATATTTTGGAGGTCTATACACGGATAATACTAGAACTTGAGAATCTCCATGAACAACAACGGACAGATACTCAAAGGACTTGAACTTACCAAAACTGACATCTTTACATTTTAATCGGCTCGAGTAAATGTTAGCCAATCCGCCCCCCCTTTTTCCCTGGCGGTCTGCACGAGTAAAACTGTAATCCGGAGGCGCAGATTCGATTAAAACAGCGCGCATCTGAATTAAGCCATGTTTCATTTAGTGCAATAAATCTATTTTTATCACTAATAAGATCGTTGATAAAAACGTTTTGTTAGTTAAAGCTCTAACATTTAATAGTGCCATATTTAATGTTTGGAGGTGCAGAGATGAATACTATGTGCGTTATTGATATTTGGAATAGGAACTAAATTATTTTATTAGCGCTCTGTGTGTATTTTTGTTTAATCTGTGATCTGTTTTTATAGTTTTAATACATTGTTCCTCTAAAATAGTAATTTTAATTAGATTATTGGAGTTTATGCCGTATTTCCTAGATTTTCTACGTGCATTGAGATTGCTTATTACAGTATTAATGTTGTGCACTTTAACGGAAGATTCTATTAAACACTTATCATGTCCTAGCACAACTATCATTTCGAAGGGGTTAAGAGCAGAGATAGATAGTCAAGAAAACGAATTACCTTCGATATGTTTTGGAGAGGACCCGGGCGCCGAAACTGTTCGGATGCAGGCCATCACGCTTGAAGAAACGCGGCCTTTCCAAAAAGAGATTCCAATTGTTGATGAAACCGACATCTTTCTTCTTGCAGAAACCCTGTAGCCAGTTGTTCAATCCTAGCAGACGACTGTAGTACTCGTTGGATCGTCTGACGAGAGGTAGTGGACCCGAAACGAAGATCTTTGCCGATGGGGTCCTCTCCTTCGTGTCTTTAATCAAAGCTGTGAAGTCAGCCTTCAGGATTTCTGATTGTCGGTGCCTTATATCGTTTACGCCGGCATGCAAACGATTGCTCCAACTGCCCTCTCCTTGTGCTTCTCGTAGACTGCTGGTGCACGTCTCATTACATCTCGGACACGAGCACCGGGAAAACAAGAAACAAACGATTTTCCATTAGGGCATGCGACATTAAGGTTTCTAACAATAGAATCACCTACCACTATTACATCACCAGGGGCTGAAGGCGAACTGGGGACGCGGAGAGGGTCAAACCGGTTCTGAGACAGGATGCTCGCCTGTGCCAATGGAGGTGCCCTGGCCTTGAACCACCGCCTGCATAGCTGAAATCCACCGAGGTCATCAGCGGTGTCTCTCCTACGAGACGCGGGGGTGAGGTCGGAACAACGCGGGTTGATGTTTCGCCTGTTACAGATGGCGAGGACGGTTTATCCAGCAGCCGGGCCTTCAGACCTCTAAGGTATCTCCGTCGGGACAGGAGTTTCTGAATCTGTTTGTCGAGTGCCTGGAGTTCTTCAACTACGATTTCAACGCGAGTTACCCCACTGTTGGCCATTTTCTGCTTCTGCTTCGTGGAGGAATGAGAGAGAGAGAGGTTAGAGTTAGAGCCTCTCATAAGGTGTACATTCGATTTTCCCGATACAAAAAGTAGAATGGAAGAGGCTCTCCCTTCTTTCAATATTTTAGAATATATTGTGCAGTTAGATAGCTTCACTAAAATCTAACAGATTCTAAAAGTGAATATGGAGAAAGCAAAAACAGTGCACCCCGGTATTATGATCATGGAACAGTACTTTGGGAGTTCTGTCCTGAAGACCGGGTTATGATCCTTGTTCCTATCTCACATTCTAAATTAATGGATCATTGGCAGGGCCATTACAAAGTTGAGGAGAGAAAACGTCTGGTCAATTATTTTGTTAAACAACCAATAAGAGGCAGGTCCAAATGGCCAGACAATGGAAATGACATAAGTGGTGTTCTGTCCATCAATTGCAATGTCCTTTTCCAGGCAGGAGAAACAAATATAACAAAGGAGTGTCTGCAGCAATCAAATGGGTTTTTAACTGAACATTCAAAAGGACAGTTAAAAACAATAAGTTAATTAATAGTCTTTCAATTGTTTTGGCCATGGAAAACACCTTCACTTTCCACTTTTAATCTTTTTAAGGTGTACTCCTTCTGCAGCTTCCTACTTTAAAGTCACAACAGTCCACTGGACCTTTACATGTCACAGCCTCTCAGTTATTCAGTGCAGACTTAACACTAGAATCCCTGAAGCCTACGAAAAAACACGTAATCCCAGGCCACCTTAAATTTCTTCGCATCTCTCCATTAGCGCCTTTTGTGTTGCAAATGTGTCGATAGCACAAGCAGCAAGCACAGAAGATTATCAGAGCTCAAGTGTGTTTATCTTGGTGTGAGGTGCCTGGAATTGTAGAGGGTAAATAATATATCATCATTTGGAATACACACATTTTATGTGTGTTCTGTGTCTACAACGATTTATGTTAATGTAAGATGACAGGAAATATGATGCAGGAATTGTTGAACACATAGCTGAAACATGAACCCAAAGAAAGAAGAAAAAGAGTAATAATTGACAAAATGTAGACATGAAGTATATAAAGTGTGAAGACTGAAGTCCAAATTTCAGATAGTATAACAAAACAATTGGGCTTTTATTCAAGAAAATAACTGAAGAGAAGAAGTTGGCTTAGAGTATGAAGTAGATATGTTTGCTTGGTTGGTGCAGCGGCAACAGCAGCTGTCTCCAAATCAAGAGGTTGTGAGTTTGATTCGCAGGTCCTCCTATTACTTTAGTGAGTTTCTAGTTTTATT
Source organism: Polypterus senegalus (assembly GCF_016835505.1). Classification (NCBI taxonomy): domain Eukaryota; kingdom Metazoa; phylum Chordata; class Cladistia; order Polypteriformes; family Polypteridae; genus Polypterus; species Polypterus senegalus. The sequence goes on from NC_053165.1 coordinate 36,159,544, forward strand.
GCTATCATTATATGTAATACGCTACCGTGGCTGTCCGTTTTTCTGTCCAAGATTTTAAATCAACTGTAGCTCGAAAACTGTTTGACCTATTGACCTGAAATTTGGTACACATATACTACATGATGTTTACTATATAACCTCCAAGGTTATTCCTCTTTTTATTTTTATTTTATTTTATTGTAGAATCAACTCTCGGCAGCAGGACGGCTGTGCGGCGCATGCGTATGGGTGCCTTTCTCATCCCTACCACCTTCGCCATCACTTCCCCTACCACTTCATATCTTAAATCATTCTTGAGACAGATTGAAAAATTAAAGAAAATGTACTAAGTAATTGCAACACAAACACTGACTTAATCAATTTTAACACAAAACGATGCCGACGAAAGGAGAGAAGAAGTGGGCCTCTTTTGGGTGGAGAAAAGAAGAGCTGCTCAGGAAGCAGCAAACAAATGCTCAGCAAATGAATGATAAAACGTACAGAGAAAGAGTATGAAAACTATGAATGCTCAAGTCAAGTGTATTCACTGCATGTTATTTTGCAGTGTGCTGTTACTGGTTATATAATAAAAACATGCATTTGATTTAAATTTGTAGCAGGCGGTATAAATTTATGGTACTTGTAGAAGTTAGTGTTTAATTTCCAGTTTTATTCCCTCAGTCATGTTCACGCTACACCCTCCAATCTGATGCTGTTAGTTTTCAAATAAAGACATGCTATAACAAACAGTGAATGAGACTGAGACTGGGAAAACTGTGGACATGGACATGGGTGTGAGTGGTGTACGTGACTGGGAATAACTTTGGATGTGAGTGGTGTTTTGACTCAATGGAACTGGAAATTCTCTGATGTGGAGGGATAAAAGCTGACACACAAACACTGGTGAATCATGCCTGTGACTCAGGCGCCGCCGTGAGTGGCGGCCTTTCCAGCAGGCATCTGTGTATGCTTTATCTTTCTACCTTTTTCTATATTTCACTGATCACTCCTACCACTTTCTTTTATGTGGACTCATTCAATGGACACTTTTTACTACTTTTTACTACTTGGACATGGATTTTTACACGCCGAGACTCGTCTATTCAGGTACTCAACTTCAAGCGCTAAAAACAAATGCCCGCGCCGGTGTGGTTCCCTATTTACCTGATGAGGTAAGAAGGTGGTATCATGGCAGTAGAGCCGTAGCTAAGCTAAAGGAGAACCGGCTTGCGAAAAACTGGCGTTACAAGCCTTCGGTGCCTTCTATGAAATGTAAACTCCTTACCAAATACGATCGACAAACTGACCGCACTGGTGAAAAATGTCAGGACCTACAGAGAATGCAGTTTGTTGTGTTTTTGTGAAACGTGGTTAACAACTACCATCCCAGATTCTAAAGTGGAGCTACCTGGGTTTAGTACAGTTAGAGAGGACAGAGATGCGAATACCTGCGGGAAGCGGAAAAAAGGAGGACTCGCTCTCTATGTGAATAAAAGGAGGTGCAACATTTTTGACATGTAAACGTCAAAATCTCCACTTGCTGCAGGGACATTGAACTGTTGGCCGTAAGTCTGTGTCACTATTACTTGCAAAGAGAGTTTGGATACGTCATTGTTGTTATTGTTTACATCCCTCCTCAGGCGGACATAGAGATAGCGGGTGACATCATCCATTCTGCTGTTGCTAAATTACAAACACAGCACCCTGAGGCGCTTGTGCTAATTGCTGGAGATTTTAACCATGTGACACTGGACAAAACATTAACTGCCTTCTCCCAGTATGTGGATTGTAACACCCGGGGAAATAGGACTATTGACCTACTGTATGCAAACGTTAAAGACGCATACACCACCCCGCTGCCTGAACTTCGGAAAGCAGATCATAACCTGGTTCTGCTTCAGCCTCACTACAAACCAAGGGTGAGGGAGCTACCTACAACCACACACTCATTCAGGAAGTGGTCCCCAGAGGCAGAGCAGGCTCTGAGAGACTGCTTTGGAACTACGGACTGGGATATCCTGCAGGGATCATATAGTGAGAACATTGAGGAGGTTGTTTACTGCACTACTGACTACATCAACTTCTGTATGGACATTGTATTTCCAGTAAGAACAGTATGCTGCTTTGCTAACAACAAGCCATAGATTACAAGTGACATCAAGGGCCTTTTGAACCAGAAGAAAAGGGCTTTTAAAGGTGGTGATCAGCATGAGCTCTAGCGCGTGCAGAAGGAACTCCAAGTCCAGCTCAGGGCAGCAAAGGAGCAGTACCGGAGAAAGCTGGAGCAGAAGTTGCAGAATAACAGCATGACGGAAGTGTGGGATTTGGATGAAGATCATCACTGGCTGCAGCTCGAAGCAGGGTGCCACCATCGAGAGAGACGTGGAGAGAGCAAACCAGGTTTGACCACCCTAACCCACTTTCACCTCGGAGTACTGCACCTTCCACCCATCCTTCTGCTGATACCAGCATAGGAGAGAGTTTCCCCTAACCCACAATTACAGCAGCCCTGGTAAGCAGAGAGCTAAGGAGACTTCGTACCAGCAAAGCAGTTGGTCCAGATGGAGTATCGCCATTACTGCTGAAGGCCTGTGCTCTGGGACTGGGGAGTCCTCTACAGCGCATCTTCAACCTGAGCCTGGAGCAGAGGAGAGCCCCGAGGCTTTGGAAAACATCTTGCATCACCCCAGTCCCAAAAGTATCACGTCATAGTGAGCTGAATTACTTCCGGCCTGTCGCTCTGACGTCACATGTGATGAAGACCATGGAGCAGCTGCTGCTTCACCACCTGAGGCCACAGGTCCGACACACCCTCGACCCTCTGCAGTTCGCATACCAGGAGAAGGTGGGAGTGAAGGATGCCACCATCTATATGTTACATCAATCCCTCTCCCACTTGGACAGAGGCTGTGGTGCTGTAAGAATTATGTTTCTGGACTTCTCTAGCACCCTCAACACCATCCAACCTCTGCTCCTTAGGGACAAGCTGACAGAGATGGGAGTAGATTCATACCTGGTGGCATGGATCGTGGACTATCTTACTGACAGACCTCAGTATGTGCGTCTTGTGAACTGCAGGTCTGACATTGTTGTCAGCAACACAGGAGCGCCGCAGGGGACTGTACTTTCTCTGGTCCTGTTCAGCCTATATACATCGGACTTTCAATACAACTCGGAGTCCTGCCATGTGCAAAAGTTCGCTGATGACACTGCTATTGTGGGCTGCATCAGGAGTGGACAGGAGGAGGAGTATAGGAACTTAATCAAGGACTTTGTTAAATGGTGCAACTCAAACCACTTACATCTGAACACCAGCAAAACCAAGGAGCTGGTGGTGGATTTTAGAAGACCCAGGCCCCTCCTAGACCCCCTGTGTGCAGAGGGTGCAGACCTATAAAATCCTGGGAGTGCAGCTGGATGATAAATTGGACTGGACTGCCAATACTGATGCTCTGTGCAAAAGAGGACAGAGCAGACTATACTTCCTTAGAAGGCTGCTGTCCTTCAACATCTGCAATAAGATGCTGCAGATGTTCTATCAGACGGTTGTTGCGAGTGTCCTCTTCTATGCAGTGATGTGCTGTGGAGGCAGCATAAAGAAGAAGGATGCCTCAGGCCTGGACAAACTGGTGAGGAAGGCAGGCTCTATTGTAGGCATGGAGCTGGACAGTTTGACAATCGCGGCAGAGTGATTAGTGCTGAGCAAACTCCTGTCAATCATGGGGAATCCACTGCATCCACTAAACAGTATCATCTCCAGACAGAGGAGCAGCTTCAGCATCTATCTATCTATCTATCTATCTATCTATCTATCTATCTATCTATCTATCTATCTATCTATCTATCTATCTATCTATCTATCTATCTATCTATCTATCTATCTATCTATCTATCCATCTTGTTGTCACTTTTTGTTATTCAGTTTTATTCTTGAGTACACCTGCTCACGGTGAATTAATATGCACCTTCTGGTCTATGATGTCAAAGCCACACTGACAAAAAAAGAGAGACATGGGTATATATGACATTTGGAATAATTAATTTTATGATCTGCATAGTACATTTTGGAAAACACTGTGGCACTGATGCAACATTATATTAATTCGCATACCTCCATGCGGTTATAGTCAGTGACCGTGGAGGTCTTGGAACAGAAGTTTGTCAATGTGGCATCCTCTTTTCTTTTTCCATGACCTTTTCTTGTACGAAGTGACAGTGAGCCAAGAACACTCTTTTTTTCTCAGTGGACCCCGTGCATGCTTATTATGGTACATGTGCATTCATCACCGCCAGGTGAAGCATGTTGTAGAACACAGCAACTGGCCGCCTGCATTTTCCTGTTCGCGCTGAATAAGCATGCACCTTCTGGTTCATGATGTCAACGCTGCACTGGGGGAAAAAAGAAAAAAACAAAATATGTGACATTTTGAAGAAATCATTTTATGACCTGAATAGTACCAATCAGAAAACATTGTCATACTAATGCATTATTATTTGAAAACTAACAGCGTCAGATCGGGTGTAAATTTATGGTACTTGTAAAAGTTAGTATTTTTTTTTTCTCTCAGTCATGTTCACAGTCCTTACACCCACCCCCTGTGCCATCTGATACAACCATGCACGCCCACCACTGAGCTTGTGACCTGTTCTCCTTTTGGTGCCCTGATCTTCATTCCTATTTCCTGTCCCCCAGCATTCCAGTTGATGTTTTAATTGACAGTGGTACTGCACTCAACCCCATTTGCTATGGCTTTAGGGACACCCTACTTCATTGTAGTTTGCCAAATTGTTACAGTGCCCTATCCTCCTTTACCTCTTTTACTCTGAGTACACTTCAAAATGTTAATAAAGATGTGGTGATATTGGTAAAAAGCAGTCTCTACTCTGCCAACTCCAGAGCATGATTGGGCAACTTTTCCTGATTGATACCCCAGTTGGCTGGTGCCTCAGTCCTTTTTGATGTCATAATATCACTTTTAAATTAGGCCAGCCTTTAGCAGATGCTCCCACGTGAACGTGTGGGCCATGTCGAGTTGGTCTTGAAGACAGCTGGACCTCCCATTTCTGGTGGCTAATCAGATTTAAATTAGCAGGGCAGGGGTGCACTCTGCAGACTCCAGCACTGCTGTTCAGCATATTAGGAGAACCAGGTTGCTGATCCTAGTCACGTTAGTCCTTATTGACCCTCATGGCTATTTGAGCAGTCAAAGTATGGATGATTCACTCAACAAAACTGTCGCTCTGGGGTTGTGTAATAAGAATATAAGTTTAATGTCACTGTGCTCTGTACAAAAATTATTTTATAAATTCACTCACATGTATAGACCAGGCCAAAGTTAGCACACGGGGCTCTCAGCATTTAGAACTGCTACGCAAGCATTTGAAGAGAGAAAGCTACAACTACAAAAAAGGGCATTGTACTATTTCTATATGTTAGCGATGAAATTGAATCCTCTCCTTCCCTTGTTTGGAACCTGCATGTGGAGAAACCAGTATAAAAGACTTGGACAGCAGCCAAATACCTCAAAGCCGATGGATGGATGGGTGATAGCGTCATTTGTCCTGAAAATCCTTTCAGAGCAGCGACAAAAAATGACAAACACTACACAAAGTGTAATGGCTTCTTTTTGTCTGTTATGCCACATAAATCGTCATTAAAGAAAGCTAAGTTATTTTCTCTTATGTGATTTTTACCGCCGTATTACTATGGGAGGGATATCGCCTTTTTACATTATATCTATATAGTTTCGGGTTACTTAAAACGCCGCAATTACAAAAGAACTTATTCCAACTAGGGAGCTAGCGACTCCTAGATGAACATAAGGATGGAGCAAAGTGGTGCATGTTTTTTAAATATAAAGGTGGCCACAGGCACGTTGAAAAAAAGTTCACTCTGAAAATTACATCTCTAGTTCAAATGAAGCTAATTACAACAGCAGCAGTGGTCTTCAGCATCTCGTCGGCACTACCCTCCATTAAAACGCCTGCTTCAGCGTTTTACTGACCCTGAAGTGCCCAGACCCCACACCTCCATGTATGAACCTGAGAATATCATCCTGCACTCCTTTGGTACCTATCACCTGCCAAGTGACCTCTCCAGTTGTTTGGCTAGCCATCTACTTATCAACACCCCATCCTGAGAGCGAAATTGTCTCACTGAACCCAGAGGTTCTGGGGATATCTCCTTCCAACTGGGTCTGCAATTTGCTGTCACCCAGACCTTAACTTTCTTTATCTCTAGGTCCTGGTCCTGCCAAATCCCCCAATCTCATTGTCCAATAAGCAGCGCTTAGATGGAACACCTTTGCTTTGCCTTCTTTGTCCACTTCAGGTCCTCCTGACATTGGCAGTAGTTACTGTTTGTCTGGGCACATGACTAGTGGGATAATGCATCTGTGTTATGATGCTGATACCCCTGGTGATGTTCAGCGTCTGGGAGTGGAGGATTGGTTATTTGAGTATTGTTTATTTGATAATTGTGGAGTGGAGCGTGCTTTGTGCACATTATTATAAATACTAAATAATAATTGGACTTTTACCTGGTGTCTGACGTGTGGTCTGAGGGTACAAGGGTGCGAGAAAACTCGTAATCTACCACACCACACATTAGATTTAATTATAACTTACAAAGTTGCAATTCAAAATTTAAATATTACTCCATTAAATTATTTTTGATCACTACTTAATTACATTTGATTTAGTCCTGCCCTTGCCAACGCACTCACAGATTAAAACAAAGACAGTACAACATCTAGATTGTAATTCTGCTTCAAAATTTATAGATACTTTGAGTAAGTCGAGGGTAATTGTGGTAAACCCTTTAGATCAGTTAACATCAAATATAAACATGGAAAACAATTTAGATCAACTAATATCATAATGTGACCTTAAGAGATGCTCTGGACACACAGTGGCTCACCTTAAAACAAAAGTGATCAAAGCACATAGAAACTCTCCCTGGTTTGTTGAAAATACTCGAGCTCTTAAATTAGAGTGTTGAAAACTGGAGCACAGATGGAGAACAACAAAGCTACATGGCTTTCAAATTGCATGGGCAGAGAGTATTAAAAAAATACAAAAAGCTCTCTTTATAGCTTGCTCACAATACTATTCTACAATAATAGATAGCAATAACAAAAATCCTTGGGTACTGTTTATAACAGTGGCTAAATTAACAAATGGAAATTCAGATTTACGGTGAATAATACCAACAGATATTAACAGTACAGACTTTATGAACTTCTTCAATAAGAAAATTAAAAATATAAGATCCCAGATCTCAGCATCACAGTACAAACCAAATACTAGCTTAGAAGACCCTGTCTCACATTGCATTCTGCACTTTAATAATTTTAATCCTGTAACTGAGCATGAAGTCTTAACTGTAATTTCTAAAATAATAATAATTCTTTGCATTTATATAGCGCTTTTTTCACTCCTCAAAGCACTCAGCAATTGCAGGTTAAGGGCCTTGCTCAAGGGCCCAACAGAGCAGAGTCCCTTTTGGCATTTATGGGATTCAAACCGGCAACCTTCCGATTGCCAGTGCAGATCCTAGCCTCAGAGCCACCACTCCGCCAAAATTAAACCCACTACTTGTTCCCTAGATCCAGTGCCAACAAAACTATTAAAATGTGCAATGGATGTTCTTGCAGCTCCTATTCTAACCATTATCAATATAATGGTTAAAAGTGTCAGTCATTAAACCATTACATAAAAGTCAGACCTAGACCAACACATACTAAATAATTATAGGCCTATTTCAAATTTACCCTTTCTCTCTGAAATACTAGAAAAAGTAGTCGCCAATCAGCTTCAGTCACACCTTACGCATTACAATTTATTTGAGAAATTCCAGTCTGGTTTCCACACTGGTCATAGTACAGAAATGGCACTAGCGTGGGTTGTAAATGACATTCTGATATCCTCTGATGAAGGAAATTCCACTGTAATTATGTTGTTAGACTTAAGTGCAGCATTTGACCATTCTGTTTTACTGCACAGGCTAGAAAACGATGTTGGACTTACAGGCACTGTGCTCGTTTGGTTTAGTTCTTATTTATCAAGTCAATTCCAATATGTACAGAAATGTGCTGACAGTACTCCATCATTATACACAGAAGTGAGATATGGTGTCCCGCAGTGCTCAGTACTGGGACCTTTACTATTCTCAATTTACATGCTTCCACTGAGATCTATCATTAGGAAACATAATGTTAATTTTCAATTGTATGCAGATGACACCCAGTTATACCTTTCATTTAGATCAAATGAAGTTTCTCCGATGTTGTCTTTAATTAGTTGTGTTAGTGAATTAAAGGAGTGGATGGATGAGAACTACTTGTCTTTAAACACAGATAAACAGAGATGTTAATTGTTGGAGGGAATGACACTGACCACAACAATATTCTGTCATCATTTAACTCAGATGGAATCACCATTAATTTTACTGAATCAGCCTGCAATATAGGAGTTACAGTATCTTTGACTCTAGCATGTCATTTAAAGCGCATATTACAAAGTTGTCCACATCATGTTTCTTCCATCTTAAAAATGTTAGGAAATGAAGGCACTTTCTAAATAACAGGATTCTGAGAAATTAATTCATCTATTTATTTCTAGTAGGATCGAGTACTACAATGTGGTGTTCACTGGATGTTCAAACTGTTCTTTATACAGTCTCCAGTTATTCCAAAATGCTGCTGCAAAAATTATTGCAAGAACAAGAAAGTATGAACACAGAACTCCAGTTCTTAAATCCTTACACTGGCTCCCGGTTAACTTTAGGGCAGATTTCAAAATCCTCCTTTTGACATATAAAGAAAAGCATCAAATGGCCAAGGTCTGGCTTACTTGTCTGAACTTACTGTGACTTACAAACCCGAGCGCACATTAAGATCTCAAGATGCCGGTCTGCTTATGATTCTAAGGATTAATAAAATAACAGTGGGAGGTCGAGCTTTTAGTTACAGGGCCCCTAAACAGATAGTGGAATGGCCTGCTTACTACTATATGAGATGCTTCTTCAGTCTCAGCTTTTAAATCCCGGCTGAAGACTCCCTACTTCAGTTTAGCATATCCTGACTAGAGCTGCTGATTAACTTATTTGTTCTGTTCTGTGTATTGTATTGTATTGTCTTGATCCCCTTCTTTTGACACCCACTGCACGCTCAACCTACCTGGAAAGGCGTCTCTCTTTGAACTGCCTTTCCCAAGGTTTCTTCCATTTTTACCTACAAGGTTTTTTTTTGGGAGTATTTCCTTGTCTTCTCAGGGAGTCAAGGCTTGGGGGCTGTCAAGAGGCAGGGCCTGTTAAAGCCCATTGCGGCACTTCCTGTGTGATTTTGGGCTATACAAAAATAAACTGTATTTGTATTGTATTGTAACTGTACAGACTGCATCTCTGTTGTTATTCATTAGCACTAAAACATAAGTGACATGATAGTTATAATTGGATACTAACCCTCACCTATTCTGTTTCTCTTCTCGGTACTCAAATGTGGCACTTGGTGCCACGGCCCACCTGCCAATTTGTTTTGCCTGTCTCAGGTAAAGTTATCCCTGATGGATATCGCAGGAATCGTGGGAAAGAGGGGTGCTTTCATCTGATTAGCGCTATTTCAGCTGTGAAATGGCCAAATGGGGGAGGCAGGTTGATGGATGAGGTCTCCAGGACTCTAAACAAATCCAAATCATATTATGTGATATCATCTACTGTTAAATTCTGCTCCGTACTTCTAAAATTTTTATTTTTAATCTGTATTGAGGATTTGTTTTGTTCTGTGTATTGTATTGTATTGTATTGCATTGACCCCCTTCTTTTTGACACTCACTGCACACCCAACCTACCTGGAAAGGGGTCTCTCTTTGAGCTGCCTTTCCCAAGGTTTCTTCCATTTTTTCCCTAGAAGGGTTTTTTTTGGGAGTTTTTTCTTTTTTTCTTAGTGAGTCAAGGCTGGGGGTCTGTCAAGAGGCAGGTCCTGTTAAAGCCCATTGCGGCACTTCTTGTGTGATTTTGGGCTATACAAAAAATAAATTGTGTAGTATTGTATTGTATTTATTCTCCCAGGAAGTATGGATATAACAGGATGCCCTCCAGCCCTACATTGTAGTCCATGTCTAGGACAAAGGGCAGGGTGAGGTCTGGTGGTGCCAAGATGGGAGACTGACACAAGGTGGCTTTCAGGGCTTGGAAAGCACATTATTCATCTGCTTCCCAGCAGAAACATTGAATTGTTTTGGTGAGCCAGTGGAGGGGTGCAGCAACATTAGCAAATCCAGAAACAAACTCTCTCCTCCTTGAACCGTCACCTTATCGTGGTGGAGGGGTTTGCGTGTCCCAATGATCCTAGGAGCTATGTTGTCCGGGGCTTTATGCCCCTGGTAGGGCCACCCAAGGCAAACTGGTCCTAGGTGAGGGATGAGACAAAGAACGGTTCAATAAACCTCTGATAAGGAATAAAAACCTTAGACGACGTTTTCCCTTGCCCGGACGCGGGTCACCGGGGACCCCTCTGGAGCCAGGCCTGGAGGTGAGGCTCGATGGTGAGCGCCTGGTGGCCGGGCCTGCACCCATGGGGCTCGGCCGGGCACAGCCCGAAGAGGTAACGTGGGTCCTCCTCCCCATGGGCTCACCACCTATGGGAGGGGCCAAGGAGGTTGGGTGCAGTGTGAGTTGGGTGGTGGCCGAAGGCGGGGACCTTGGCGGTCTGATCCTCGGCTACAGAAACTGGCTCTAGGGACGTGGAATGTCACCATTCTGAAGGGGAAGGAGCCTGAGCTAGTGCGCGAGGTCGAGAGGTTCCGGCTAGATATAGTCAGACTCACCTCGGCACAGCTTGGACTCTGGAACCAATCTCCTTGAGAGGGGCTGGACTCTCTACCACTCTGGAGTTGCCCCCGGTGAGAGGCGCCGAGCAGGTGTGGGTATACTTATTGCCCCCCGATTCGGAGCCTGTGCATTGGGGTTTACCCCGGTGGACAAGAGGGTGGCCTCCCTCCGCCTTCGGGTGGGGGAAGGGTCCTGACTGTTGTTTGTGCGTATGCGCCGAACAGCAGTTTGGAGTATCCACCCTTTTTGGAGTCTCTGGAGGGGTTGCTGGAGGGCATACCTTCTGGGGATTCCCTCGTTTTGCTGGGAGACTTCAGTGCTCACGTGGGCAATGACAGTGAGACCGGGAAGGGCTTGATTGGGAGGAATGGCCCCCCCAATCTGAACCCGAGCAGTGTTTTGTTATTAGACTTCTGTGCTCGTCATGGATTGTCCATAACGAACACCATGTTCAAGCATAAGGGTGTTCATATGTGCACTTGGCACCAGGACACCCTAGGCCTCAGGTCGACACTCGGGTGAAGAGAGGGGCGGAGCTGTCAACTGATCACCACCTGGTGGTGAGTTGGCTTCGATGGTGGGGGAAGATGCCGGTCAGACCTGGTAGGCCCAAACGTGTTGTTAGGGTCTGCTGGGAACGGATGGCAGAGTCCCCTGTCAGAAGTAGCTTCAACTCCCACCTCCGGCAGAACTTCAACCATGTCCCGAAGGAGGTGGGGGACATTGAGTCCGAATGGGCCATGTTCCGTGCCTCTATTGTTGAGGCGGCTGACCGGAGCTGTGGCGCAAGGTGGTCGGTGCCTGTCGTGGCGGCAATCCCCGAACCCGTTGGTGGACACCGGCGGTGAGGGATGCCGTCAAGCTGAAGAAGGAGTCCTATAGGACTTTTTTGTCCTGTGGGTCTCTGGAGGCAGCTGATAGGTACCGGCAGGCCAAGCGAACGCTGCCGGTTGTTGCTGAGGCAAAACTTCGGGCATGGGAGGAGTTTGGAGAGGCCATGGAGAACGACTTTGGACGGCTTCGAGGAGATTCTGGTCCACCGTCCGGCGTCTCAGGAGGGGGAAGCAGTGCAGTGTCAACACCGTATATGGTGGGGATGGTGCGCTGCTGACCTCGACTTCGGGGCGTTAGGGTCGTGGGAGGAGTACTTCGAAGACCTCCTCAATCCCACTAACATGCCTTCCAATGAGGAAGCAGAGCCTGGGGACTCTGAGGTGGGCTCTCTCATCTCTGGGACTGAAGTCACCGAGGTGGTCAAAAAACTCCTTGGTGGCAGGGCCCCGGGGGTGGATGAGATACACCGGAGTTCCTTAAGGCTCTGGATGTTGTAGGACTGTCTTGGTTGACACGTCTCTGCAACATCGCATGGACATCGGGACAGTGCCTCTGGATTGGCAGACGGGGTGGTGGTCCACCCTTTAAAAAGGGGGACCGGAGGGTGTGTTCCAACTATAGAGGAATCACACTCCTCAGCCTCCCTGGAAAAGTCTATTCGGGGATTCTGGAGAGGAGGGTCCGTCGGATAGTCGAACCTCGGATTCAGGAGGAACAGTGTGGTTTTTGTCCTGGTCGCGGAACAGTGGACCAGCTCTTCACCCTTAGCAGAGTCCTGTAGGGTGCATGGGAGTTTGCCCGACTGGTCTACATGTGTTTTGTGGACTTGGAAAAGGCATTCGACCGTGTCCCTCGGGGAATCCTGTGGGGTGCTCGGGGAGTATGGGGTACCGGACCCTGATAAGAGCTGTTCGGTCTCTGTACAACCGTGTCAGAGCTTGGTCCGCATTGCCGGCAGTAAGTCGAGCCCGTTTCCAGTGAGAGTTGGACTCCGCCAGGGCTGCCCTTTGTCACCGACTCTGTTCATAACTTTTATGGACAGAATTTCTAGGCGCAGCCAGGGTGTTGAAGGGGTCCGGTTTGGTGGACTCAGGATTGGGTCACTGCTTTTTGCAGATGATGTTGTCCTGTTTGCTTCATCAGGCCGTGATCTTCAGCTCTCTGGATTGGTTCGAGCTGAGTGTGAAGCGGCTGGAATGAGAATCAGCACCTCCAAATCCGAGAGCATGGTCCTCAGCCGGAAAAGGGTGTAGTGCCCTCTCAGGGTTGGGGGAGAGATCCTGCCCCAAGTGGAGGAGTTCAAGTATCTCGGGTCTTGTTCACGAGTGAGGGAAGAATGGAGCGTGAGATCGACAGGCGGATCGGTGCGCATCCGCAGTGATGCGGCTCTGCATCGGTCTGTCGTGGTGAAAAAGGAGCTGAGCCGTAAGGCAAAGCTCTCAATTTACCAGTCGATCTATGCTCCTACCCTCACCTATGGTCATGAGCTATGGGTAGTGACCGAAAGACCGAGATCGCGAATACAAGCGGCTGAAATGAGTTTTCTCCGCAGGGTGTCTGGGCTTTCACTTAAAGATAGGGTGAGAAGTTCAGTCATCCGGGAGGGGCTCAGAGTAGAGCCGCTGCTCCTCCGCATCGAGAGGAGTCAGATGAGGTGGCTCGGGCATCTGATCAGGATGCCTCCTGGACGCCTCCCTGGTGAGGTGTTCCGGGCACGTCCAACCGGGAGGAGGCCCCGGGAAGACCCAGGACACGCTGGAGGGACTATGTCTCCCGGCTGGCCTGGGAACGCCTTGGGATTCTCCCGGAAGAGCTGGAAGAAGTTGCTGGGGAGAGGAAAGTCTGGGCCTCTCTGCTTAAGCTGCTGCCCCCGCGACCTGACCTCGGATAAGCGGAAGAGGATGGATGGATGGATGGATGGAAAAAAACTGCGGGTAGTGTGATGCCAATCCTATGAATCCTTGTTTAAGAGACAATCTTAGAAAGCTAATGTTTGAAGTTAAATTCTTGTGTTTGCTTAATTTCAATAGAATTTCAGCTATCTAGAATATGGTATAGCCTTTTACCCCCTGTAAGTTAGCACAAGTTACAACTTTCTTTGCCATATAGATAGAGCAAAGTGTTACTTAAGCCACTGAGGAAATAGTCCTACTGCTAGCATGGACAGTTAAATATTTTTGCAAATCGAATAGGAGATGGCATACAGTTTTCTGACCATGCCTAACTTGTTTAACTTGCTTAACATGCCTCAAGTATGACTGTACAACCAAACTTAGTGAGATGAAACAAGATATATAAGCCACTAGCAGAATACCCGCGTTTCGCAGCGGAGAAGTAGTGTGTTAAAAAAGGTATGAAAAAGAAAAGGAAAATTTTTTAAAATAACGTAACATGATTGTTAATGTAATTGTTTTGTTATTGATATGAGTGTTGTTGTCATATATATATTTACACACACACACATAAACATATATATATATATACATATCTATACATATACACATATATATACACACACACATATATACATACATATATATATATACATACACACACACATATATAAACATATATATACATATACATACATATCTACATATATACACACACAGCTATTTCGTATCAGTGCAATACGCTGCTTGTTAAAACGGATAACTCCCGCTCTTACGTGCAAGTCTGCGTGGATATTATGAACTATCAATACAATACAATACAATACAATACAGTTTATTTTTGTATAGCCCAAAATCACACAGGAAGTGCCGCAATGGGCTTTAACAGGCCCTGCCTTTTGACAGCCCCCCAGCCTTGACTCTCTGAGAAGACAAGGAAAAACTCCCAAAAAAACCTTTTAGGGAAAAATGGAAGAAACCTCGGGAAAGGCAGTTCAAAGAGAGACCCCTTACCAGGTAGGTTGGGCGTGCAGTGGGTGTCAAAAGTAGGGGGTCAATACAATACAATACACAGAACAGAACAATTTCTTAATACAGCATAATAATAAAAATTTTAGAAGTACGGTTTAACAGTAGATGATATGACATAATTAGGTTTGGATATTTTTAGAGTCCTGGAGACCTCATCCATCTAGCTGCCTCCCCATTTGGCCATGCCACGGCTGAAACGTTGCTCCGATGAACTATCGTATTTGTTCAAGTTCTATTTAAATATTACATAGAAGGAATTTTTATTTAGTCGACAGAAATATCTTTGGTAGGAATGGTAAAAACAGACAGGAATATTATTCGTGAATAAATCAACTCAAACCTTAAACAACTTATAATATTTTGCTCTCCATAAAAATATATCCTGTCTAAATTATACAAGTTAGAAATAAAGTAAACGTTAAAAGAACAAACATTCAAATTTCTTTACTTTTATGTAATTTTATATAAAAAATAAACTTAGATTTTAAATATCCCACAAGATTTTGCTCTCCATAAAAATATATTGTGTCAAAACTATATAAATCCAAATATGAACATGCTGCATAACAAAACCTGGAAATATAAATAAAATATGTTCCTTTCAGCAATAACAAATCAAATCATTCAGTTGTCTTTGCTCATATTTCATTTTAAAGCTGGACGCCTGGCATCTTTTTTTGGCAACAGATTCGTTTATGTTTGGTGTGAGGTTCTGTGTTGTGGAGATTCTCAGGATGGATTGCAGGTGCTCATCAGTGAGGCGACTCCTGTGTGCTGTTTTGTTAGTCTTTATCACTGAGAAGAGCTTCTCACACAGATATGTGCTACCAAACATGCACAAGGTTCGAGCCGCATGTAGACGGACTTTTTTGTTCTTCAAAGTCACCAAAGCGCCGTGCAAACTCAGTGCGCTCAGTTTATCAGCAAAGTGCGTACTTGGGAACACCGTAGTGACGACTTGGTTTAACATTACTTGGCAACAGGGAAAGTGGGGCAAGTTGCACTTGTGCATTTGTGTCTCCCATAAAAGCAGCTTCACTTGAAATCACTTTGTGATTGTGCACGGTAAAACGTCCGCTGAAGTGTCAGATTCTTATTTAATTCTTCTGCTTTCTGTATCTTCTGCATTGCATTCAGGTTACCCTGATGTTTTGTCTCATAGTGCCGTCTTAGATTAAATTTTGTAATTACAGCCACATTAGCTCCACAAATGAGACACACGGGTTCAGTAAACATATACTCAGCCTCCCATCGGTTTTTAAAGGCTCTATTTTCAGAATCAACTTTTCTCTTCAGCATCGTGTGAGCTAGCTTCGCAATAACTTGCAGTATCATAAGCAAGACTTGATTAGCGCGTAAGTGTTAGGCAAGGCAGCTGAAGCGCTGCATTATGGGATCTGTAGTTTATTGTGTTACCAGCGCTTCATATACCGGGCCATTAATAACAATAATACAGTATATAAAATGATCTCGGGCGGATATAATTACGCCGGGCGGATGTGGCCCGCCCTTGAGTTTGACACATATGGACTAAATAGAACTTGAAAAGATATATTTTTTCAAATGTGATCGCGCAATTCAGATAGAGTTGACGCCGCTACAGCCTGCATGTCTCAATAAGTCATCCTCCCTCGCTCTTACTTTTTACCGTTCATCTAATGAATACACTGAGTATGGCTTTACCAAAACAATCATTGATGGCGAATAAAGTATCCATTATTCGAGTATGTAGATCGGGATATATATATACATATATATATACAAGCGTATCGAGCGGAGAAGTAGTGTGTTAAAACAGCTAGAAAAAGAAAGGGAACATTTTAAAAATAACGTAACATGACTGTCAATATACAGTATTTGTTTTGTGAGTGTTACTGAGTGTTGCTGTCATCAAGGATTTGATTATCATTATTTCTTTCAATCAGGTTCGTATTTGTAGGATGTGTTGTGTTCAAGTTACATTCCGTGTTTGTCAATCGTTGTAAAGATGACAGGTTTCATTCATCGATTCGTTTCTTACTGCATCAATAAACAGCTCGTCTTCTTCTTTATCTGAGACCTGACACACTGCATGCACGGGTTTTTTTTTACACTGTCTTCCTTTAGCGGGACATTGACTTTTTCCACCGTGTGCTTTGTTTCCGCAGTAGCTGGATTTATGAATATGCTTGTATGTATCAGACGCTTCATATTTTTTGCTGTCTTTTCAATTGTGTAATTAGTTTTTTGTTCAGCGCTCTTTGGAACTGTTGCTTTTATCTGTGCACTGCGTCAGTTCACGTGAGCCGGTCGGTGTACATGCATCGAAGGTTCCCAGCTGTGCTGGTGCCATCTCGTGCTATGTCCATGGCTGTATTTAATGTTACCTTACTCCTGGCACTTAAAACTTTCTCTCGCAGTTTCGCTGAGTTTGTGTCAAACACCACCCTGACCATCTCATCTTCCTCTGAATAAGCACAGTCCCTTCACCCGTGAATATTTAGTGGGAGTTTGCTATTGGATTGCCGCTGACGGACGGCCTTATATGGGCAGGCACTGAATTACAAATGCCAGTGGCAGCCTGTCTATGAACTTAATTTAAAGTGTAGGTTTACATCAGTGCTTTGTTTCCGAAGTAGCAGAACTCATGAATATGGTAGTATATGTCACTTATTGTTTCGCTGCCTTCTCAATTATATAATGCATGTTTTCTTCAGCGCTTTTTGGAGGTCTTCCTGGTTTTCTATGTACTGCGTGATTACGTGGGAGGCATGATGATGTCACACAAAACTCCGCCCCCACGGCGTTCAAGCTCATCTCCATTACAGTAAATGGAGAAAAACAGCTTCCAGTTATGACCATTACGCGTAGAATTTCAAAATGAAATCTGCCCAACTTTTGTAAGGAAGCTGTAAGGAATGAACCTGCCAAATTTCAGCCTTCCACCCACACGGGAAGTTGGAGAATTAGTGATGAGTGAGTGAGTGAGTGAGTGAGTGAGTGAGGGCTTTGCCTTTTATTAGTATAGATATATATCTATCTATATCTATATCTATATCTATATCTATATCTATATATATATATATATATATATATATATATATATATATATAGCAAAATACCCGCGCTTGGCAATGGAGAAGTAGTGTGTTAAAGAAGGAAAGAGAAACAAAAGGAAACATTTTGAAAATAACGTAACATGATTGTCAATGTAATTGTTTTGTCACTGTTAAGAGTTTCGCTGTGATATATATATATATAGCAAAATACCCGCGATTCGCAGCGATGTCGTGTGTTAAAGAAGTTATGAAAAAGAAAAGGAAATATTTTAAAAATAATGTAACATGATTGTTAAAGTAATTGTTTTGTGTATTTGGCGGCAGCGTCACAAAGTTGTTTTCGTCTAGCTGCATCAGAAAATGTGCCATGACGTCTGACATGCCTCCTTTTTACTGTTTTCTCACAGCTTGGATTGCTGCTGTCATAATGGGTTTGAGTCTACATATATATACACATACATATCTTCATATCTATATACATATATACATATCTATATACATATCTACATATACACATATATATATATATATACATGCATATCTACATCATATATACACACATACATACATACACACACAAATTATATATGTGTGTGTGTGTATGTATGTATGTATGTATGTATGTGTGTGTGTGTGTGTATATATATATATAATGTAGATAGGTGTGTGTGTGTGTATATATATATATACTAGCAAAAATACCAAGCAAGAGGAGAAGTAGTGTGTTAAAGAAGCAATGAAAAAGAAAAGGAAACATTTTGAAAATAACGTAACATGATTGTCAATGTAATTGTTTTGTCACTGTTGTGAGTGATGAGTGTTGATGTCATATATATATATATAAATATATATATATATTTACACACACACAAACATATATATATACATATCTATACATATACACATATATATACACACACATATATACATACACTAGCAAAATACCCTCGCTTCGCAGTGGAGAAGTAGTGTGTTAAAGAAGCAATGAAAAGAAAAGGAAACATTTTGAAAATAACGTAACATGATTGTCAATGTAATTGTTTTGTCACTGTTGTGAGTGATGAGTGTTGTTGTCATATATATATATATATACATATACATACACACATACATACATACACATACATATATACACACAAATACATATATATATACATACACACACACATATATAAACATATATATACATATACATACATATCTACATATATACACACACAGCTATTTTGTATCAGTGCAATACGCTGCTTGTTAAAACGGATGACTCCCGCTCTTACGTGCAAGTCTGCGTGGATATTATGAACTATCGTATTTGTTCAAGTTCTATTTAAATTTTAAATAGAAGGAATTTTTATTTAGTCGACAGAAATATCTTTGGTAGGAATGGTAAAACAGACAGGAATATTATTCCTGAATAAATCAACTCAAACCTTAAACAACTTATAATATTTTGCTCTCCATAAAAATATATCCTGTCTAAATTATACAAGTTAGAAATAAAGTAAACATTAAAAGAACAAACATTCAAATTTCTTTACTCTTATGTAATTTTATATAAAAATAAACTTAGATTTTAAATATCCCAAAAGATTTTGCTCTCCATAAAAATATATCCTGTCAAAATTATACAAATTCAAATATGAACATGCTGCATAACAAAACCTGGAAATATAAATAAAATGTGTTCCTTTCAGCAATAACAAATCAAATCATTCAGTTGTCTTTGCTCATATGTCATTTTAGAGCTGGACGCCTGGCATCTTTTTTTGGCAACAGGTTCGTTTATGTTTGGTGTGAGGTTCTGTGTTGTGGAGATTCTCAGGATGGATTGCAGGTGCTCATCAGTGAGGCGACTCCTGTGTGCTGTTTTGTTAGTCTTTATCACTGAGAAGAGCTTCTCACACAGATATGTGCTACCAAACATGCACAAGGTTCGAGCAGCATGTAGACGGACTTTTTTTGTTCTTCAAAGTCACCAAAGCGCCGTGCAAACTCAGTGCGCTCAGTTTATCAGCAAAGTGCGTATTTGGGAACACCGTAGTGACGACTTGGTTTAACATTACTTGGCAACAGGGAAAGTGGGGCAAGGTGTACTGGTGCATTTGTGTCTCCCATAAAAGCAGCTTCACTTGAAATCACTTTGTGATTGTGCACGGGTATAAACATCTGCTGAAGTGTCAGGTTCTTATTTAATTATTCTGCTTTCTGTATCTTCTGCATTGCATTCAGGTTACCCTGATGTTTTGTCTCATAGTGCCGTCTTAGATTAAATTCTGTAATTACAGCCACATTAGCTCCACAAATGAGACACACGGGTTCAGTAAACATATACTCAGCCTCCCATCGGTTTTTAAAGGCTCTATTTTCAGAATCAACTTTTCTCTTCAGCATCGTGTGAGCTAGCTTCGCAATAACTTGCAGCATCATAAGCAAGACTTGATTAACGCGGTAAGTGTTCGGCAAGGCAGCTGAAGCGCTGCATTATGGGATCTGTAGTTTATTGTGTTACCAGCGCTTCATATACCCGGCCATTAATAACAATAATACAGTATATAAAATGATCTCGGGCGGATATAATTACGCGCCGGCGGATGTGGCCCGCGCCCTTGAGTTTGACACATATGGACTAAATAGAACTTGAAAAGATATATTTTTTCAAATGTGATCGCGCAATTCAGATAGAGTTGACGCAGCTACAGCCTGCATGCCTCAATAAGTCATCCTCCCTCGCTCTTACTTTTTTACCGTTCATCTAATGAATACACTGAGTATGGCTTTACCAAAACAATCATTGATGGCGAATAAAGTATCCATTATTCGAGTATGTAGATCGGGATATATATATACACATATATATATACCCGCGTGATCGCGAGAAGTAGTGTGTTAAAAAGCTAGAAAAGAAAAGGGAACATTTTAAAAATAACGTAACATGACTGTCAATATACAGTATTTGTTTTGTGAGTGTTACTGAGTGTTGCTGTCATCAAGGATTTGATTATCATTATTTCTTTCAATCAGGTTCGTATTTGTAGGATGTGTTGTGTTCAAGTTACATTCCGTGTTTGTCAATCGTTGTAAAGATAAGAGGTTTCATTCATCGATTCGTTTCTTACTGCATCAATAAACAGCTCGTCTTCTTCTTTATCTGAGACCTGACACACTGCATGCACGGGTTTTTTTTTACACTGTCTTCCTTTAGCGGGACATTGACTTTTTCCACCGTGTGCTTTGTTTCCGCAGTAGCTGGATTTATGAATATGCTTGTATGTATCAGACGCTTCATATTTTTTGCTGTCTTTTCAATTGTGTAATTAGTTTTTTGTTCAGCGCTCTTTGGAACTGTTGCTTTTTATCTGTGCACTGCGTCAGTTCACGTGAGCCGGTCGGTGTACATGCATCGAAGGTTCCCAGCTGTGCTGGTGCCATCTCGTGCTATGTCCATGGCTGTATTTAATGTTACCTTAGTCCTGGCACTTAAAACTTTCTCTCGCAGTTTAAGCTGAGTTTGTGTCAAACACCACCCTGACCATCTCATCTTCCTCTGATAAGCACAGTCCTTCACCCGTGAATATTTAGTGGAGTTTGCTATTGGATTGCCGCTGACGGACGGCCTTATATGGGCAGGCACTGAATTACAAATGCCAGCGGCAGCCTGTCTATGAACTTAATTTAAAGTGTAGGTTTACATCGTACTTTGTTTCCGAAGTAGCAGAACTCATGAATATGGTAGTATATGTCACTTATTGTTTCGCTGCCTTCTCAATTATATAATGCATGTTTTCTTCAGCGCTTTTTGGAGGTCTTCCTGGTTTTCTATGTACTGCGTGATTACGTGGGAGGCATGATGATGTCACACAAAACTCCGCCCCCACGGCGTTCAAGCTCATCTCCATTACAGTAAATGGAGAAAAACAGCTCCCAGTTATGACCATTACGCGTAGAATTTCAAAATGAAATCTGCCCAACTTTTGTAAGGAAGCTGTAAGGAATGAACCTGCCAAATTTCAGCTTTCCACCCACACGGGAAGTTGGAGAATTAGTGATGAGTGAGTGAGTGAGTGAGTGAGTGAGGGCTTTGCCTTTTATTAGTATAGATATATATCTATATCTATATCTATATCTATATCTATATCTATATATAAATATATATATATATATATATATATAGCAAAATACCCGCGCTTGGCAATGGAGAAGTAGTGTGTTAAAGAAGGAAAGAGAAACAAAAGGAAACATTTTGAAAATAACGTAACATGATTGTCAATGTAATTGTTTTGTCACTGTTAAGAGTTTCGCTGTGATATATATATATATAGCAAAATACCCGCGATTCGCAGCGATGTCGTGTGTTAAAGAGAAAAAGAAAAAGGAAATATTTTTAAAATAATGTAACATGATTGTTAAAGTAATTGTTTTGTGTATTTGGCGGCAGCGTCACAAAGTTGTTTTCGTCTAGCTGCATCAGAAAATGTGCCATGATGTCTGACATGCCTCCTTTTTACTGTTTTCTCACAGCTTGGATTGCTGCTGTCATAATGGGTTTGAGTCTACATATATATACACATACATATCTTCATATCTATATACATATATACATATCTATATACATATCTACATATACACATATATATATATATACATGCATATCTACATCATATATACACACACATACATACATACGCACACACAAATTATATATGTGTGTGTGTGTATGTATGTATGTATGTATGTATGTGTGTGTGTGTGTGTATATATATATATAATGTAGATAGGTGTGTGTGTGTATATATATATATACTAGCAAAATACCAGCTTTCAGTTTATAGAAGTAGTGTGTTAAAGAAGCAATGAAAAGAAAAGGAAACATTTTGAAAATAACGTAACATGATTGTCAATGTAATTGTTTTGTCACTGTTGTGAGTGATGAGTGTTGTTGTCATATATATATATATATATATATTTACACACACACACATAAACATATATATATACATATCTATACATATACACTGTCACACACGTGCGCATGGGAGGCAGCTAAAGGGCTTGAGTGAAGGCAGTTCGGAGGCATGCCGGGTGTGGCAGAGTGCACTGACTCTTTTCTCCCTTGCCTGTAGACCCTCCCCGGGGATTTCACCTGGATCACCTGACATCACTTCCGGGACTGAGCCAATGGAAGTCGGCCACACCAGCTCCAGTCCCTCTGATGTCACCTCCGACTCTGAGCCAATGGTGGAAGACCACGCGTGCGATCCATACGACCTCACTTCCTGTCTCCCCCTTTAAAACCTGCCCCTTTTCCTTTGTTTCTTTAGTCTTGTTTTGGACTCGGTTGTGTGCACTTCAGTGCTCTGTATTTTGTTAAAAGAAAACGACTTTTGCAGCCAGGATACCACAATATACGGTGGCTGCCCCAACTCTTTATCTGTCAATGTCTCGTTCTTGTGACAGTGGCGTAGTCGGCAGGATGGAGAAGTCCCGGAGGAGAAGGGGACAGGACCTGCAATATACCCAGGTGGGGCGTCGGGGCGAGTATTCAGGCGGGAGGGTGCCCGTGGTTCGGCGTGACCGGTGCGGGCTCCGCTCCCGCACTCATAACTAGCCCATCTGGAGTGGCCAGGGGTGTGCGGTGGGGCTCACAGAATGGGCTGCCCTGGAGGGGGGAGGCAAAAGGGACTCAGTATGCTCTCTTGGGGGAGAGTGCCTGCCTCCCTGCGAAACCAAAGCCCCATTTACCACCTAGGGGTGCCCCAGACTGGCAGGTGAATAAAATAAAAACATGGAGGTTGGACCCTGAACGGCCAACCAACAAACAAGCCTGGTCCTTATGGGCAATGGTAGGGCATTGGCTACGGCCATTTGAAAACACGCCCTACCAAATAATAGAGCAGGTAGCTTGCTATCTGCTCCTGGAAGCGCTTCCCGTGGCTTCACCCAGCGGTTTGGGGCGCGGTTCAAGAACATGCTGAGCTCATAGAGCTTATGGAGACGCAGAGGGCGGCCTCACACTCTAGGGGAGCAGAACCGTCCTCATGTCAAACTCAGCCGGGGTACGTTCCAAGACCTAGCCCCACCCTGTACAATCCGGAGCCCGTATTGGCGTCAGCGGCGGTAGCCAAACCGCTTGGAGGCAAGGAGGAATGCAGGTGGAGGGTGAGGAGGGGTTGGTGTGCTCTGGCTAATCCGTTGGCGGTCCCACATACTGGCGTGGTGATCGCGTCAGGGACACAAGACCACAGTTTTGTTCGCCTCCGGCAGCAACATTTCAATTGTTGCCCGCCGCTTTGTGCAACCGCAACAGTGGCTAAATTTAAGACCGGTATAACCTGTGTCCACGGAGACATCCGCTGGTACAGGTCCGCCGCTGTGTCATCAGTTACGGAGGGTCAGTTCGTAAGCTCACGTAGCGTCCTACCTGATCCTCCACACCCGGTGATACTAGGGCGGACTGGTCTAAAATCAAAAGCGGTGAGACACATACCACTCCGGGTTAATTTGGGCCTCGTTATGGGCGGAGATAACCCGTCTCAAGCTGCCTCCACGCCGTGTAATCAGCCGGCAGAGAGAGAAGCAGTCGCCCTGACTGGCGTGGCAACTCCGGGCGTCGCTGGCTAACACGTCATCCACCAGCGCCTTGGCGGAGCGGGAGGAAACCACGCCCATTGAGGTCGGCGCTGACCCTCTCTCCGTGTTGCGGTTCCAATTTAAAGAGCGCCGGCTTCTTTTAGGAGGGAGCAATGGAATGATGACTCCCTGAAGTTTGTAAAAAATGCAGTGGTCCTTGTCAATGGCCAGCGCACTAATCAGTCGATGCCACAGGGCCCCTACTTTGTGCTAGATAATGACCTCCTTTACCGTGTAGCAATGCATGACGGGCAGGAGACGAGGCTGCTGCTAGTGCCGCGTACCTTCCGGCGGCAGGTCTGTGAGCTAGCACCGCCCACCTCCTAGGTGGCCACCTGGGCACCGAAAAACTCTGGAGCGGATCAAGCTCCGTTTCTACTGGCCAGGAATTAATGAGGAGGTTAGCCTTGCGCTTCCTGCCCGGAGTGTCAACTGCGACAAATTCCTAGGAGGGACCGTGCTCCTCTCATTCCTATTCCACTGATTGGCGTTCCCTTCCACAGAATGGGTCGACCTGGTGGGACCCTGGAGCCCTCAGCCGAGGACACAAGTACATTTTAGTCCTCGTGGATTACGCTACGATACCCGAAGCTGTTCCGTTGCGCTCAGCTACCTCTAAAGCCATCGCACGGGAATTACTAGGGGTATTGCGGCGTGGGGATCCCCAAAGAAGTCTTGACAGACCAGGGGACCCCTTCACCTCGGAAGCGTTCAAGGAGACTGCCAGATTACTGAAAATAAAGCATTTAAAGACCTCGGTGTATCATCCTCAAACCGACGGATTAGTAGAGAGGTTTAATCAAACTCTCAAGCAAATGCTGCGTAAGGTGGTCAGCGAGGATGGAAGGAACTGGGATCAGCTCCTCCCCCTCGTCCTTTTTGCCTATCGGGAAGTCCCACAAGCCTCCACGGGGTTCTCCCCTTTTGAACTACTATACGGGCGACAACCTCGGGGCATATTAGATATTTTGAAAGAAGGCTGGGAAGAAGAGGCTCTTCCCTCCACAAACATACTGGAATATATCGCGATTCTGCGATAGATTTGGAAAAATTCGCCTGTCCTTAAAAGTCACATGGAGGAGGCTCAAGCAGCACAGGCCGGTACTACAACCGCGCACGCCTCTTGGAGTTCCGCCCGGAGATCGGGTCATGGTCCTAGTGCCTACCTCCCACTCTAAATTGCTTGCCCACTGGCAGGGCCCCTCTGAAGTTAAGGAGAGGAAGGGACTGGTCGACTATTTGGTGAGTCAACCCAATGCGCCGGCCAAAGGGCGGTTTATCATGTGAACCTGCTGAAACCGTGGAAGGACAGGGACCCCGATCCCTCCTCCGGCCAGCCCCGCTCACTCTTCGCTCACACACACGACCTTAACTTCGGCACGGACTTAAGTCCCAGACAGCGGCAGGAGCTGGAAACAGTTATCCGGACCGTGAGGTAGTCAGTGAGAACCCGGAAGGACCTCTCTGATTGAGCACAACATCGTGACAGAGCCCGGGGTTGTTGTCCGAGAACGCCTGTATCGTCTTCCCGAGGCAAAAAAGGCTGAAGTGGAGCTTGAGATCAAGCGCATGCTGGAGCTAGGTGTGATTGAGGAAAGTTATAGTCCCTGGTCCAGCCCCATTGTGCTCGTCGGTAAGCCTGACGGAAGTTGGAGGTTCTGCAATGACTTCCGTCGGCTTAATCAAGTCTCCCAATTTGATGCTTATCCAATGCCACGCGCGGACGACCTCCTCGAGAGGCTTGGACAGGCTCAATACCTGACCACACTTGACATGACGAAAGGGTACTGGCAGGGTCCTTTAACGGACTCCCCGCAAGGAAAAACGCGCTTAGTACCCCTAGCGGACACTGGCAGTATCGTGTCCTTCCATTTGGGTTACACGGGCTCCAGCAACCTTTCAGCGTCTGGTGGACAAAGTGCTTGGCCTCATAACTCATACAGTGCTGCCTACCTGGATGACGTGGTCATCTATTCCAGCACATGGAAGGAACACCTACAGCATGTCCAAGCGGTATTACGGACACTTGGTGAGGCCGGGCTCCGGATTAATCCCAAGAAATGCTTCTTCGGATTAAGCGAGGCCAAATATTTAGGCTACCTGGTGGGTCGGGGTACCGTAAGGCCACAGTGCTCCAAAATTGATGCCATTCTGAAATGGCCCCGTCCGCGAACCAAGCGGCAAGTCCAAGCCTTTCGGTTAGCGGGTACTACCGCCGGTTTGTACCCGGTTTTGGAGAGAGCGGCGCCTTGACGATTTAACAAAGAAGAGGGCCCGAACATTGTGGTATGGACTGAAAAACAGGCGCTGCATTTGGTGACTTAAAGCAGGCCCTTACGCCCACACCTGTTTTGATGGCACCTAACTTTTCTTTGCCTTTCATCCTCCAGACGGACGCCGGACACAGGCCTGGGCCGTGCTGAGCCAAAGCGTCGATGGTGTGGAGCACCCCATCATGTTCCTGAGCCGGAAACTGTTGGCACGGGAGACCAGGTATGCTGCGGTGGAGAGGGAGGCTCTGGCGATTAAATGGGCGATTACTCAGCTGAGGTACTACCTGTTGGGCCGGGAATTCACCCTTGTCACGGACCATGCACCCCTACAGTGGATGGCCCTCCACAAGGAGTCGAATCCGGGGTCACCCGGTGGTTTCTTGACCTGCAGCCGCATAAGTTTTCGCTCGTTCATCGTCGGGCGCTCCACGCCAACGCTGATGCTCTTTCTCGGTTCACGACCTCTCGTTTAGGGTCGCCCGACCCGTCGGGTCTGGGCTAAGGGGGGGGCCTTGTCACACACGTGCGCATGGGAGGCAGCTAAAGGGCTTGAGTGAAGGCAGTTCGAGGCATGCCGGGTGTGGCAGAGTGCACTGACTCTTTTCTCCCTTGCCTGTAGACCATCCCGGGGATTTCACCTGGATCTCCTGACATCACTTCGGGACTGAGCCAATGGAAGTCGGCCACACCAGCTCCAGTCCCTCTGATGTCACCTCCGCTCTGAGCCAATGGTGGAAGACCACGCGTGGATCCATACACCTCACTTCCTGTCTCCCCTTTAAAACCTGCCCCTTTTCCTTTGTTTCTTCAGTCTTGTTTTGGACTCGGTTGTGCACTTCAGTGCTCTGTATTTTGTTAAAAGAAAACGACTTTTGCAGCCAGGATACCACAATATACGGGTGGCTGCCCCAACTCTTTATCTGTCAATGTCTCGTTCTTGTGACAACATATATATACATAATATATATCTACATATATACACATACATATACATACACACATACATACATACACATACATATATACACACAAATACATATATATATACATACACACACACATATATAAACATATATATACATATACATACATATCTACATATATACACACACAGCTATTTTATCAGTGCAATACGCTGCTTGTTAAAACGGATAACTCCCGCTCTTACGCAAGTCTGCGTGGATATTATGAACTATCAGATTTGTTCAAGTTCTATTTAAATTTTAAATAGAAGGAATTTTTATTTAGTCGACAGAAATATCTTTGGTAGGAATGGTAAAAACAGACAGGAATATTATTCCTGAATAAATCAACTCAAACCTTAAACAACTTATAATATTTTGCTCTCCATAAAAATATATCCTGTCTAAATTATACAAGTTAGAAATAAAGTAAACATTAAAAGAACAAACATTCAAATTTCTTTACTCTTATGTAATTTTATATAAAAATAAACTTAGATTTTAAATATCCCAAAAGATTTTGCTCTCCATAAAAATATATCCTGTCAAAATTATACAAATTCAAATATGAACATGCTGCATAACAAAACCTGGAAATATAAATAAAATGTGTTCCTTTCAGCAATAACAAATCAAATCATTCAGTTGTCTTTGCTCATATGTCATTTTAGAGCTGGACGCCTGGCATCTTTTTGGCAACAGGTTCGTTTCTGTTTGGTGTGAGGTTCTGTGTTGTGGAGATTCTCAGGATGGATTGCAGGTGCTCATCAGTGAGGCTTACTCCTGTGTGCTGTTTTGTTAGTCTTTATCACTGAGAAGAGCTTCTCACACAGATATGTGCTACCAAACATGCACAAGGTTCGAGCAGCATGTAGACGGACTTTTTTTGTTCTTCAAAGTCACCAAAGCGCCGTGCAAACTCAGTGCGCTCAGTTTATCAGCAAAGTGCGTATTTGGGAACACCGTAGTGACGACTTGGTTTAACATTACTTGGCAACAGGGAAAGTGGGGCAAGGTGTACTGGTGCATTTGTGTCTCCCATAAAAGCAGCTTCACTTGAAATCACTTTGTGATTGTGCACGGTAAAACGTCCGCTGAAGTGTCAGATTCTTATTTAATTATTCTGCTTTCTGTATCTTCTGCATTGCATTCAGGTTACCCTGATGTTTTGTCTCATAGTGCCGCGTTAGATTAAATTCTGTAATTACAGCCACATTAGCTCCACAAATGAGACACACGGGTTCAGTAAACATATACTCAGCCTCCCATCGGTTTTAAAGGCTCTATTTTCAGAATGAACTTTTCTCTCCAGCATCGTGTGAGCTAGCTTCGCAATAACTTGCAGCATCATAAGCTAGACTTGATTAACGGTAAGTGTTCGGCAAGGCAGCTGAAGCGCTGCATTATGGGATCTGTAGTTTATTGTGTTACCAGCGCCATATACCTGGGCCATTAATAACAATAATACAGTATATAAAATGATCTCGGGCGGATATAATTACACGCCGGGCCGGATGTGGCCCGTGGCCCTTGAGTTTGACAAATATGGACTAAATAGAACTTGAAAAGATATATTTTTCAAATGTGATCGCAATTCAGATAGAGTTGACGCTGACTACAGCCTGCATCCTCCCTCCCTCGCTCTTACTTTTTACCGCTCATCTAATGAATACACTGAGTATGGCTTTACCAAAACAATCATTGATGGCTAATAAAGTATCCATTATTCGAGTATGTAGATCGGGATATATATATACACATATATATATACCGTATCGCAGCGAGATGTAGTGTGTTAAAAAGCTAGAAAAGAAAAGGGAACATTTTAAAAATAACGTAACATGACTGTCAATATACAGTATTTGTTTTGTGAGTGTTACTGAGTGTTGCTGTCATCAAGGATTTGATTATCATTATTTCTTTCAATCAGGCTCATATTTGTAGGATGTGTTGTGTTCAAGTTACATTCCGTGTTTGTCAATCGTTGTAAAGATGACAGGTTTCTTTCATCGATTCGTTTCTTACTGCATCAATAAACAGCTCGTCTTCTTCTTTATCTGAGACCTGACACACTGCATGCACGGTCTTCTTCTTTAGCGGACATTGACTTTTTCCACCGTGTGCTTTGTTTCGCAGTAGCTGGATTTATGAATATGCTTATCAGACGCT